>NC_045445.1:33758244-33768310 GCF_002776525.5 Piliocolobus tephrosceles | reverse complement strand
TGATGTTGGCCTCATAAAATGAGTTAGGGAGGATTCCCTCTTTTTCTGTTGATTGGAATAGTTTCAGAAGGAATGGTTCCAGCTCCTCCTTGTACCTCTGGTAGAATTCAGCTGTGAATCCATCTGGTCCTGGACTTTTTTTGGTTGGTAGGCTATTAATTATTGCCTCAATTTCAGGGGCTGCTATTGGTCTATTCAGGGATTCAGCTTCTTCCCGGTTTAGTCTTGGGAGAGTGTAAGTGTCCAGGAAATTATCCATTTCTTCTAGATTTTCTAGTTTATACCCTCACTTTTAAATCTTAGTTATGTTCCCCTTTTATATGCTTATTTTATTCTGTACTTCCTCTCTATTTTGTAATTGCCTTGTTATTTCTATTTCTCTCCCACTGGAATGTAAGCTTCACCAAGGCAAGGAATTTGTCTTTCTCAATTACTACATCATCTCTAATACCTAGTGATGTGTCAGGCTCATTATTGATATTCACTAGATATTTACTGAATGAAATAATAAAGAGATGACAGTTTCTAGTCTCAAATGGCAGGGCCAAATACCCAGAAAAGATCCTGGAAGCAAATAAGAAAGAAAATGATCTCCTTTCAGATGCCTTTTCTGAAATAAAGGAAAGGAGGAAGGGAAGGAGAAAAGAAGAGAGAAAGGAAAGAAAGTGTTCATTTATTTTTTTTTTTTTGAAAAAAACCACAGTCAAAGAAGAAAGTGTTAATATAAATATAGCTTATTGTAACATTTCAATAAAGTCAAAGATATTTGCTTTGCACTTAGAACTTTCTATTTCTTTTAGTTTTCACTCTCACTAAGTAATGAGTTCCATATAATTAAAAAGGTTAAACAAACTATTTTTTATTTTCTTGATAAATTATTAATTAACAATACATTTTCCTAATGAAATAATTATATCACTGTTAGAAAATGAGCCTGCAGGTGAATTGTGTGATAACCCTTCTTCTCTTAGTTTTCCACATTTAAAAAAAGCTTATGTGTTGGGTCTAAATCAGCCTAGGTACCAGTGTTTACTTTGTGGCAGTTGATTGAAATGTTTAAGATGACAATGTAATGAAGTGTGGTCCACAGACTGTCTCTGTCAAGGGTGAGAAGAAGCTTATTACCATGCTGGTACCCGTACCATGCAGACACTGAATCAAAAACTCTGAGGATGGGGTCCAGCAATTTGTATGCAAAAAGGCCTCCAGGTGATTCTGGTACACATTCAAGTTTGAGGATCATTCACAGTAAAATAACTGCCATGGGGCAATCATTGTGCATTTTTACAAGTTAAGAGACAGAATTGTCAGATATAAGACCTCTGGTGATCATTTTCATGAATGTGTTGGGATGATAGTCTGATACAAATTTCGATGGACTGACAAATGTTTGGTTATTTGCTTGCGGGCTGCTACAAACACCAGCGCACCGCCATGATTGGGTTGCTCAGTGTTCTGGGTAACCCCTTCATAGGATTTGTTCAATTTCACATAAGTAAGGTATGGTGCTGGAGTGTTGGTGTGTCTAAATGTGCAAAATAATTTGAAAAGAAAAAGTTCCACACGCTTCTGTAATAGCCCAGTTGAAAATCCCTGATTGTTTGGCTGAGTTTAGCATTCTTTTTTTTTTTTTTTTAATTTGGCTTTTATTTTAAGTTCAGGGGTACCTGTGGAGGTTTGTTACATAGGTAAACTCATGTTACACAGGTTTGTTGTACAGATTATTTTGTCACTCAGGTATTAAGGCTAGTACCCGTTAGTTATTTTGCCTGATCTTTTCCCTCCTCCTGCCCTCCACCCTCGGATAGGCCAAAGTGTGTGTTGTTCCCCTCTATGTGTCCATGTATTCGCATAATTTAGCTGCCACTTATAAGTGAGAACATGTGGTATTTGGTTTTCTGGTCCTGTTTTAGTTTGCTAGGGATAATGGCCTCCAGCTCTATGTATGTCCCTGCAAAGGACATGATCTCATTGTTTTCTATGACTGCATATTATCCCAAGGTGTATATGTACCACATTTTCTTCAGTCTACCATTGATGGGGATTTAGGTTGAATCCATGTCTTTGCTATTATGAATAGTGCTGCAATGAATATATGTGTGCATGTGTCAAAGCGTTCTTTAGAAAGCTAGATGACATGTGTAGAAGACAAAGGCTTTGTTTTCAAAAAAGCTCCATGGCTAGGTTCATGCCAAGCTCAGGTACTATTGTTGGAAGGAAACATAATGTAGTTATTCTAAAAGATGCCTTTTGCCAAGAAGCCTCTTAGTTACTTCTTGGTTCCTGAATTTCCATTTATTTGCTTGATTCTTAATGGAAACATTTCAAGTCTAGTGGAATTTAATTTAAAGCCTAGTACTGTTGTAGCTGATATTAAAATTCAGTTGGGGAAAGATCAAATGACACTTTGTGAAGCTCTCCTGTGATACTCTTTGAAGCATTCTGGAGATCTCTCAGGATCTTTTAGGATTAAGGACATGTGATAGGAAGAAATTGTAGGACATTCTAATAAATGGTAATAATAAAATCACCCTCTGCTGTGCCTCTCTGTGAAGCAGCATTTTCTAAACTCTGCTCTGTAGGTGTTCCACAAAATGTGATTCTACTAAAAATGTGTTCTGTGGTTAAATAAGTTTGTGATGCTGCACACTACAAAGCTCTTTTAGAGATTCATTATTCATGTAAAGTTTCTGTTAAATCCTACCATAAAGTCATCTGTTTAACTCTGTGTAATGTTTTCCCCCCAACTTATTGAGCCCCTGTCAGCTGACCAGCTTCTTCAAATGGGAAAAAAAAGTACCAGAGCATCAACTAACCCAGACTGGCTTATTGAGCTTTATGTGGTTTTGTTTTAGACATATGCATCAGGAGGCAGTGGTTGAGCTGGGCAGCTTACTCTCTTAGTTTATGAGCTGTAACCACAGAATATTCCGTAGCCATTGAGTCCAGGTTGAAGGATATCACATTGCCCACAGACATGGCCTTGATTTCCAAAGTATCCTCATGGTCAATAATACCTAACTTTTGTAGAACTTTAAAAGTACTCCATTATAGATACTCTTATCAATAATTATTTAAGGAAAGTATTATCGTTTCAATTTGCAAGGCCTAAAGAGGTTAAGTACCTGTCCAAGGATGGTAAATATGACTGGGAGTTAAAGTTTCCAGAGTTAAGGTGTTAAGGTTTTACTTCAACACGATACTGCTTCCTCTATCTATCTATCTATCTATCTATCTATCTATCTATCTATCTATCTATCTATCTGGTTATATATGTAGAATTCTTTCTGTTGCATCATGCTTTGTAGACTATGCTCTGGCAGAGCCCTAGGAGTTCTGAGAGGCTTCCCTTAGGGGCCCCCCAAGAGGGCATGATGAATGGGGAGCCAAGAGAGGTTGGGGGAGAAACTTCTATTTGAAATCACAGAAGCTTTGCCTTTATCTGTTAAACAGAGTGGGTTTGAGAATAAATTTCTTTTCTTTTCTTTTCTTTTTTTGAGACTTTGTCTTGCTCTGTCACCCAGGCTGGAGTGCTGTGGCACAATCTTGGCTCACTGCAACCTCCACCTCCGAGGCTCAGGTGATGCTCCCACCACTGCTTCCTGAGTAGCTGGGACCACAGGCACATGCCACCACACCCAGCTAATTTTTGTACTTTTAGTAGAGATACGGTTTCATCATGTTGCTCAAGCTGGTCTTGAACTCCTAGACTGAAGCGATCCGCCCACCTCAGCCACCCAAAGTGTTGGGATTATAGGCATGAGCCACTGTGCCCAGCTTGAGAATAAATTTGTTTGGAAGAAAGTGTTCTTAAGAAATTTGTAAACTAGCTGAAAGATTAATTTTCTAGTTTCTGAGGAGAGTAAGGCAGGTACTTTCTCCAGATGAATAGATCTTTACATAGACGCAGACTGCCGGACTATGGATATAAACCTAAACAAGCTTTAAGGCCATTTCTAGTTCCTCAAGAGATGTAGTGGATAAGAAAGGGGGGCTCCCTAGGCAAAGAGGGATGTTAAAGGTTATGGTTTCTCACCACTCCAGGCAAAGTTTAGGGCAGCTTGATAGAGGAGAAGGAGCTGGATCTTTCTTTTCTGTCCATAAAGTCGACAGCACTTCTTATCAGTATGTTTTAGCAGATTCAGGAGCAATAGAACTGATTGGGTTGGGTTTGTCTTAGGTGGTCCTAGAGAAAGTTCAGCTTCTGCCCAATATTCCCCACAACTGCTATTATAGACCAAATGATGTGGCCTGGGAGTAGCCTAACAGCAGTAGCCTGGGGGACTGATGGTATGGAGGGCATGACCAGATATTTTAGGGGCAGGGCTGCTGAGGCATTCAGGGACTAGGTACCTCATGCGAAATTCTCTTGTCCTTTTAAAAAGACAAATTGCTGAAAACTGACTAGACAGTTTTCTTTTGCACATAGCATTGGTACCTGTGATGGTCAATTTTATGTGTCAACTCGGTATTTGTTCAGCTGTTTGGTCAAATACCAGTTTACATGTTGCTATGAAGGTATTTTGTAGATGTAAGTAACGGCTATAATCAGTTGACTTTAAATAAAGCCGATTACCCTCCACAGTGTGAGCCAGTCTCATCCAATCAGTTCAATGTCTTATTAGCAGAAGCAGAGGTTTCCTCAAGAGGAAGGCATTCAGCTTCAAGACTGTGACATAGAAATTCTGCAGGCCTTCCCTGTAGATTTTGGACCTGCCAGCCTCCACAGTTGTGTGAGCCAATTCCTTAAAATAAATCTCTTAATGTACATATACATATGTCCTGTTGGTTCTGTTTCTTTGGAGAACCCTCACTGATACTCTATCTAAATTCATTAAGCTGCTTAGCTCCCACTTAGAAGTGAAAACATATGATGTTTAGTTTTCCATTTCTGAGTTACTTCACTTAGAATAATAGTTTTCAATTCCATTCAGTTGCTGTGAATGCCATTATTTTGTTCTTCTTTATGACTGAGTAGTATTACTTGGTATATCTATATACCACATTTTCTTCTTTTCTTTTCTTTCTGTTTTTTATTTTTTTTTATGGAGTCTTGCTCTGTTGCCCAGGCTGGAGTGCAGTGGCATGATCTCGGCTCACTGCAACTTCTGCCTCCTGGATTCAAGCGATTCTCCTGCCTCAGCCTCCTGAGTAGTGGGATTACAGGTGCGTGCCACTACACCCGGCTAATTTTTGTATTTTTAGTAGAGACAGGGTTTCACCATGTTGGTCAGGCTGGTCTCAAACTCCTGACCTCGTGATCTGCCAGCCTCAGCCTCCCAAAATGCTGGGATTACAGGCGTGAGCCACTGTGCCCGGCCACGACGTTTTCTTTGTCCACTCGTTGATCGATGGGCATTTGGGCTGCTTCCGTACTTTTGCAATTGAAAATTGTGCTGCTATAAACATGTGTGTGCAAGTATTTTTTTCATATAATAACTTCTTTTCCTCTGGGTAGATACCTAGTAGTGGGATTGCTGGATCAAATGGTAGATCTACTTTTAGTTCTTTATGGAATCTCCACACTATTTTCCACACACAAAAGCATAAGAATGATACATTGGACTTTGGGGACTTGGGGGAAAGGGAGGGATGGGGGTGAATGATAACAGACTACACATTGGATAGAGTTTACACTGCTTGGGTGATGGGTGCACCAAAATCTCGGAAATCACCACTAAAGAACTTATTCATGTAACCAAACACCACCTGTTCATTAAAAACCTATTGAAATAGAAAATAAATTTAGAAATACAAAAAGAAAAGGAATTAAAAATACGTAAATAAAATTTGGCCACTAGAAATTAAAAAAAAAAAAACATAAATATTTTCAATTGGTGGTTGGTTGAATCCAAAACAATAATTTTTTTTTTTTTTTTTTTTTTTTTTGTCATGCAGTCAGCTTGCGTCAGCTAGCTTTATGTCTAAGGCTTTAACTACTCTAGGGGAACAGTCTGGTGATGAGAGAGTTTCTTTGTAACACGGTTTTTGTTTGGAAAGGCATACATTCCTCTCGAAGTGGATTTTCCAAGGGATCCCTACCAAACACCACTCTTACATTCTTTTTTTTTTTTTTTATTATACTTTAAGATCTAGGGTACATGTGGATAACGTACAGGTTTGTTACATATGTATACTTGTGCCATGTTGGTGTGCTGCACCCATCAACTCGTCAGCACCCATCAACTCGTCATTTACATCAGGTATAACTCCCAATGCAATCCCTCCCCCCTCCCCCCTCCCCGTGATAGGCCCCGGTGTATGATGTTCCCCTTCCCGAGTCCAAGTGATCTCATTGCTCAGTTCCCACCTATGAGTGAGAACATGCGGTGTTTGGTTTTCTGTTCTTGCGATAGTTTGCTGAGAATGATGGTTTCCAGCTGCATCCATGTCCATACAAAGGACACAAACTCATCCTTTTTTATGGCTGCATAGTATTCCATGGTGTATATGTGCCACATTTTCTTAATCCAGTCTGTCACTGGTGGACATTTGGGTTGATTCCAAGTCTTTGCTATTGTAAATAGTGCCGCAATAAGCATACGTGTGCATGTGTCTTTATAGCAGCATGATTTATAATCCTTTGGGTGTATACCCAGTAGTGGGATGGCCGGGTCATATGGTACTTCTAGTTCTAGATCCTTGAGGAATTGCCATACTGTTTTCCATAATGGTTGAACTAGTTTACAATCCCACCAACAGTGTAAAAGTGTTCCTATTTCTCCACATCCTCTCCAGCACCTGTTGTTTCCTGACTTTTGAATGATTGCCATTCTAACTGGTGTGAGATGGTATCTCATTGTGGTTTTGATTTGCATTTCTCTGATGGCCAGTGATGATGAGCATTTTTTCATGTGTCTGAAATAGGGAAAGGATTCCCTATTTAATAAATGGTGCTGGGAAAATTGGCTAGCCATAAGTAGAAAGCTGAAACTGGATCCTTTCCTTACTCCTTATACGAAAATTAATTCAAGATGGATTCGAGACTTAAATGTTAGACCTAATACCATAAAAACCCTAGAAGAAAACCTAGGTAATACCATTCAGGACATAGGCATGGGCAAGGACTTCATGTCTAAAACACCAAAAGCAACGGTAACAAAAGCCAAAATTGACAAATGGGATCTAATTAAACTAAAGAGCTTCTGCACAGCAAAAGAAACTACCATCAGAGTGAACAGGCAACCTACAGAATGGGAGAAAATTTTTGCCATCTACTCATTTGACAAAGGGCTAATATCCAGAACCTACAAAGAACTCAAACAAATTTACAAGAAAAAAACAACACCATCAGAAAGCGGGCAAAGGATATGAACAGACATTTCTCGAAAGAAGACACTCTTACATTCTTACGTTGGAGAGACCGATCAATAGCATTTGCCACTCCCAGCCCTGCTCTGGTAGAGTTTCCCTAGCCCAGTTCAGGAGAAAATGTCTCAGAATTTCCAGAGGATTGGATTATCGAATACTTTTCTGGGGACAGACAGAGTGACTTGCTCTACCAGCATTATATGTATACTGCTTTTTTTTTTTTTTTTTTTTTTTTTAGATGGGATTTCACCATGTTAGCCAGGATGGTCACGATCTCTTGACCTTGTGATCCATCCTCCTTGGCCTCCCAAAGTGCTGGGATTATAGGTGTAAGCCACCGCACCTGGCCAATTTTTGTGTTTTTAGTAGAGATGGGGTTTCACTATGTTGGCCAGGATGGTCTCGATCTCTTGACCTTGTGCTCTGCCCTCCTTGGCCTCCGAAAGGGCTGGGGTTATAGGTGTGAGCCACCATGCCTGGCCAAGTTTTGTGTTTTTAGTAGAGACAGGGTTTCACCATGTTGGCCAGGATGGTCTCGATCTCTTGACCTTGTGATCCACCCCCCCCGGGCCTCCCAAAGTGCTGGGATTACAGGTGTGAGCCACCGTGCCTGGCCAATTTCTGTGTTTTTAGTAGAGATGGAGTTTCACCATGTTGGCCAGGATGGTCTTGAATTCCTGACCTCATGATCTGCCTGCCTCAGCCTCCCAAGGTGCTGGTATTACAGGCATGAGCCACCACACCCCCACATATACTGCTTTTTACTGTATTTCACAGTGCTCTCACAAACAGTATCTTGATGAACCTTTGACATAGGTATGGTAGAGGCTGCTTTGCTTTTTCACACCAGTTTCCTCTTTCTTCCCCAATAAAAACCCTCAATATTTTGCTGAGTTAATTGCTACCCAATAAAAAGACTACTAGTTCTCTGTGAAGCTAGGTGATGTCTAGCTTGTTTTGGCAGTATAGCATTGTGGTTAGGTACACATATTCTGGAATCAGGCTATGTAGGTTGCATTCAAATCTCTGCTTCATCCTTTACTAGCTGTAAATTTCCTTCTCTATGCCTTCGTTTCTGCATCTGTAAAATTATATAATAATTGTACCTGTTATATTGAGTTTCTCTGAAAAATAAATGAGTTTATATTTGTAAAGCTTTCAGAGCAGAGCCTAGCACATAGTAAATGCTATGGAAACTCTATGATTTTTATTTTGGCCAACAAGATGAAAGTGTTGTGTGGGATACCTAGGGGAAGGGGAAGTCCATCTGATCCTTTGTGCTTAATCATAGATGAAATGGGGTTGAAGCTTGAATAGTCATCTTAGCCACAAGATGAGGCAACAAGCTAAGAAGGAAGAGCAAGATAGAGCCTAGGCCTCTGACGACTGATGGCTGTGGAGGTGCCACAACAATTCTGGACTCTGTATCTATCTCCAGACTTCTTTTCATGAGAAAAAAAAGAAACTTCCATTTTGTTTAAGACACTGTTGTTATTATAAATTTTTGTTGTTAAATGCAGCCAAACTTAATCTTAACTGATTTAGTAAGTGTGGCAGGAGGTGCTACCTGCTTTTTATAGTTGAGAGATTAAGTATGGTCATCCAGTAAGAATGAGAATGTTGGATTGAGGGGAAAACAGTGGTTTCAATAACCCTTATACAGTCTAGCTTGTGACCTGGTATGAGGGAAATCTGTCAGATTTACATGTGGAGAGAGGTGTTCCTTTTCATTCTAGTTCTCTCCTTACCCCCCTCCCCTAACCTGAGCAGAGCCGCTTAACCATTAGCTATCTTTTCCCTCAATGTGGACATCAAAAAAAGACTGGGGCCACATTGATAATTGTGCTTAAGAGGTAGTTAGAGCCCTTTGTTTTCCAAGGCAAACTTCTTTTCTAAACTTATCAAGGTGTTATTTCTATTTCCATCCTTCTTCCTGGAATCTCTCTTCCCCAATTCCCACTGTACATTGAGTCTGGTCGATGCTGTCAGGTCCAACCAAAGACCCATCTTTTTTAGACAACCATCTCTGATTATTCTAGTTCCTTCTCAATGGCTTGTTTGAAGTTCTAGCATGGACCCAGTTCCAAGATGGCTGAATAGGAACAGCTCCAGTCTATAGCTCCCAGCATGACTGATGCAGAAGACGGGTGATTTCTGCATTTCCAACTGAGGTACCAGGTTCATCTCACTGGGGCTTGTGGGACAGTGGGTGCAGCCCATGGAGTGTGAGCAGGGTGGGGCATCACCTCAGCCAGGAAGCGCAAAGGGTCAGGAAATTCCCTTTCCTAGGCAATGGAAGCCATGACAGATGGTACCTGGAGAATTAGGACACTCCCACCCTAATACTGTGCTTTTCCAATGATCTTAGCAAATGGCACACCAGGAGATTATATCCTGTGCCTGGCTCAGAGGGTCCCACGCCCATGGATTCTCACTCACTGCTAGCACAGCAGTCTGAGATCAAACTGCAAGGCGGCAGCAAGGCTAGGGGAGGGGCGTCTGCCATTGCTGAGGCTTGAGTAGGTAAACAAAGTGGCCGGGAAGCTTGAACTGGGTGGAGCCCACTGCAGCTCAAGGATGCCTGCCTGCTTCTGTAGACTCCAACTCTGGGGGCAGGGCACAGCTGAACAAAAGACAGCAGAAACTTCTGCAGACTTAAATGTCCCTGTCTGACAGCTTTAAAGAGAGCAGTGCTTCTCCCAGCACAGAGTTTGAGATCTGAGAACGGACAGACTGCCTCCTCAAGTGGGTTCCT
>NC_045445.1:33757521-33758144 GCF_002776525.5 Piliocolobus tephrosceles | reverse complement strand
CCCAGTAGGGGCTGACTGACACCTCATACAGCTGGGTGCCCCTCTGAGACAAAGCTTCCAGAGGAAGGATCAGGCAGCAACATTTACCATTCTGCAATATTTGCGGTTCTGCAGCCTCCGCTGGTGATACCCAGGCAAACAGGGTCTGGAGTGGACCTCCAGCAAACTCCAATAGACCTGCAGCTCAGGGTCCTGACTGTTAGAAGGAAAACTAACAAACAGAAAGGACATCCACACCAAAACCCCAACTGTACGTCACCATCATCAAAGACCAAAGGTAGTTAAAACCACAAAGACAGGGAGAAACCAGAGCAGAAGAGCTGAAAATTCTAAAAATCAGAGCTCCTCTTCTCCTCCAAAGGAACACAGCTCCTCACCAGCAACAGAACAAAGCTGGATGGAGAATGACTTTGACAAGTTGAGAGAAGAAGGCTACAGATGATCGGTAATGACAAACTTTTCCAAGCTAACGGATGATGTTCAAACCCATCACAAAGAAGCTAAAAACCTTGAAAAAAGATTAGATGAATGGCTAACTAGAATAAACAGTGTAGAGAAGACTTTAAATGACCTGGTGGAGCTGAAAACCATGGCATGAGAACTACGTGATGCATGCACAAGCT
>NC_045445.1:33752152-33752521 GCF_002776525.5 Piliocolobus tephrosceles | reverse complement strand
ATTATATCCCATGCCTGGCTTGGAGGGTCCCACACCCACAGAGCCTCGTTCATTGCCAGCACAGCAGTCTGAGATCGAACTGCAAGGCAGCGGCGAGGCTAGGGGAGGGGCGTCTGCCATTGCTGAGGCTTGAGTAGGTAAACAAAGTGGCCGGGAAGCTTGAACTGGGTGGAGCCCACTGCAGCTCAAGGATGCCTGCCTGCTTCTGTAGACTCCAACTCTGGGGGCAGGGCACAGCTGAACAAAAGACAGCAGAAACTTCTGCAGACTTAAATGTCCCTGTCTGACAGCTTTAAAGAGAGCAGTGCTTCTCCCAGCACAGAGTTTGAGATCTGAGAACGGACAGACTGCCTCCTCAAGTGGGTTCCT
>NC_045445.1:33741753-33752052 GCF_002776525.5 Piliocolobus tephrosceles | reverse complement strand
TACTGGGAGGTGTCTCCCAGTAGGGGCTGACTGACACCTCATACAGCTGGGTGCCCCTCTGAGACAAAGCTTCCAGAGGAAGGATCAGGCAGCAACATTTACCATTCTGCAATATTTGCGGTTCTGCAGCCTCCGCTGGTGATACCCAGGCAAACAGGGTCTGGAGTGGACCTCCAGCAAACTCCAATAGACCTGCAGCTCAGGGTCCTGACTGTTAGAAGGAAAACTAACAAACAGAAAGGACATCCACACCAAAACCCCAACTGTACGTCACCATCATCAAAGACCAAAGGTAGTTAAAACCACAAAGACAGGGAGAAACCAGAGCAGAAGAGCTGAAAATTCTAAAAATCAGAGCTCCTCTTCTCCTCCAAAGGAACACAGCTCCTCACCAGCAACAGAACAAAGCTGGATGGAGAATGACTTTGACAAGTTGAGAGAAGAAGGCTACAGATGATCGGTAATGACAAACTTTTCCAAGCTAACGGATGATGTTCAAACCCATCACAAAGAAGCTAAAAACCTTGAAAAAAGATTAGATGAATGGCTAACTAGAATAAACAGTGTAGAGAAGACTTTAAATGACCTGGTGGAGCTGAAAACCATGGCATGAGAACTACGTGATGCATGCACAAGCTTCAGTAGCCGATTCGATCAAGTGGAAGAAAGGGTATCAGTGATTGAAGATCAAATGAATGAAATGAAGTGAGAAGAGAAGTTTAGAGAAAAAAGAGTAAAAAGAAATGAACAAAGCCTCTAAGAAATATGGGACTATGTGAAAAGATCAAATCTACGTCTGATTGGTGTACCTGAAAGTGATGGGGAGAATGGAACCAAGTTGGAAAATACTCTTCAGGATATTATCCAGGAGAACTTCCCCAACCTAGTAAGGCAGGGCAACATTCAAATTTAGGAAATACAGAGAATGCCACAAAGATACTCCTCGAGGAGAGCAACTCCAAGACACATAATTGTCAGATTCACCAAATATGAAATGAAGGAAAAAATGTTAAGGGCAGCCGGAGAGAAAGGTTGGGTTACCCACAAAGGGAAGCCTATCAGACTAACAGCGGATCTCTCAGCAGAAACTCTACAAGCCAGAAGTGGGTGGGGGCCAATATTCAGCATTCTTAAAGAAAAGAATTTTCAACCCAGAATTTCATATCCAGCCAAACTAAGCTTCATAAGTGGAGGAGAAATAAAATCCTTTACAGACAAGCAAATGCTGAGAGATTTTGTAACCACCAGGTCTGCCTTACAAGAGCCCCTGAAGGAAGCACTAAACATGGAAAGGAATAACTGGTACCAGCCACTGCAAAAGCATGCCAAATTGTAAAGACCATCGAGGCTAGGAAGAAACTGCATCAACTAACGAGCAAAATAACCAGCTAATATCATAATGACAGGATCAAATTCACACATAACAATATTAACCTTAAATGTAAATGGACTACATGCTCCAATTAAAAGACACAGACAAGCAAATTGGATAAAGAGTCAAAACCCATCAGTTTGCTGTATTCATGAGACCCATCTCATGTGCAGAGACACACATAGGCTCAAAATAAAGAAATGGAGGAAGAACTACCAAGCAAATGCAAAACAAAAAAGGCAGGGGTTGCAATCCTAGTCTCTGATAAAACGGACTTTAAACCAACAAAAATCAAAAGAGACAAAGAAGTCCATTACATAATGGTAAGGGGATCAATTCAACGAGAAGAGCTAACTATCCTAAATATATATGCACCCAATACAAGAGCACCCAGATTCATAAAGCAAGTCCTTAGAGACCTACAAAGAGACTTAGGCTCACACACAATAATAATGGGAGACTTTAACACCCCACTGTCAACATTAGACAGATCAACGAGACAGAAAGTTAACAAGGATATTCAGGAATTGAACTCAGCTCTGCATCAAGCAGACCTAATAGACATCTACAAAACTCTCCACCCCAAATCAACAGAATATACATTCTTCTCAGCACCACATCACACTTATTCCAAAATTGACCACGTAGTTGGAAGTAAAGTACTCCTCAGCAAATGTGAAAGAACAGAAATTATAACAAACTGTCTCTCAGACCACAGTGCAATCAAACTAGAACTCAGGATTAAGAAACTCACTCAAAACCACTCAAATACATGGAAACTGAACAATCTGATCCTGAATGACTACTGGGTACATAACGAAATGAATGCAGAAATAAAGATGTTCTTTGAAACCAGTGAGAACAAAGACACAACATGCCAGAATCTCTGGGACACATTTAAAGCAGTGTGTAGAGGGAAATTTATAGCACTAAATGCCCACAAGAGAAAGCAGGAAAGATCTAAAATTGGCACCCTAACATCACAATTAAAAGTACTAGAGAAGCAAGTGCAAACACAGTCAAAAGCTAGCAGAAGGCAAGAAATAGCTAAGATAGAGCAGAACTGAAGGAGATAAAGACACAAAAAACCCTCCAAAAAATCAATGAATCCAGGAGTTGGTTTTTTGAAAAGATCAACAAAATTGATAGACTGCTAGCAAGACTAATAAAGAAGAAAACAGAGAAGAATCAAATAGACACAATAAAAAATGATAAAAGAGATATCACCACCAATCCCACAGAAATACAAACTACCATCAGAGAATACTATAAACACCTCTACGCAAATCAACTAGAAAATCTAGAAGAAATGGATAAATTCCTGGACACATAGACCTTCCCAAGACTAAACCAAGAAGAAGTTGAATCCCTGAATAGACCAATAACAGGCTCTGAAATTGAGGCAATAATTAGTAGCCTACCAACCAAAAGAAGTCCAGGACCAGACGATTCACAGCCAAATTCTACCAGAGGTACAAAGAGGAGCTGGTACCATTCCTTCTGAAACTATTCCAATCAACAGAAAAAGAGGGAATCCTCCCTAACTCATTTTATGAGGCCAACATCATCCTGATACCAAAGCCTGGCAGAGACACAACAAAAAAAGAGGATTTTAGACCAATATCCCTGATGAACATCGATGCAAAAATCCTCAATAAAATACTGGCAAAACGGATTCAGCAGCACATCAAAAAGCTTATCCACCATGATCAAGTTGGCTTCATCCCTGGGATGCAAGGCTGGTTCAACATACACAAATCAATAAATGTAATCCGTCATATAAACAGAACCAAAGACAAAAACCACATGATTATCTCAATAGATGCAGAAAAGGCCTTCAACAAAATTCAACAGCCCTTCATGCTAAAAACTTTCAATAAACTAGGTATTGACGGGAAGCATCTCAAAATAATAAGAGCTATTTATGACACACCCACAGCCAATATCATACTGAATGGGCAAAAACTGGAAGCATTCCCTTTGAAAACTGGCATAAGACAGAGATGCCCTCTTTCACCATTCCTATTCAACATAGTCTTGGAAGTTGTGGCCAGGGCAATCAGGCAGGAGAAAGAAATAAAGGGTATTCAATTAGGAAAAGAGGAAGTCAAATTGTCCCTGTTTGTAGATGACATTACTGTATATTTAGAAAACTCCATCATCTCAGCCCAAAATCTCCTTAAGCTGATAAGCAACTTCAGCAAAGTCTCAGAATACAAAATTAATGTGCCAAAATCACAAGCATTCCCATATACCAATAACAGACAAACAGAGAGCCAAATTATGAGTGATCTCCCATTCACAATTGCTTCAAAGAGAATAAAATACCTAGGAATCCAACTTACAAGCAATGTGAAGGACCTCTTCAAGGAGAACTACAAACCACTGCTCAGTGAAATAAAAGAGGACACAAACAAATGGAAGACCATTCCATGCTCGTGGATAGGAAGAATCAATATCGTGAAAATGGCCATACTGTCCAAGGTCATTTATAGATTCAATGCCATCCCCATCAAGTTACCAATGACTTTCTTCACAGAATTGGAAAAAAACTATTTAAAGTTCATATGGAACCAAAAAAGAGACTGCATTGCCAAGACAATCCTAAGCCAAAAGAACAAAACTGGAGGCATCACACTGCCTGACTTCAAACCATACTACAAGGCTACAGTAACCAAAACAGCATGGTACTGGTACCAAAACACACATATAGACCAATGGAACAGAACAGAGCCCTCAGAAATAACACCACACATCTACAATCATCTGATCTTTGACAAACATGACAGCAACAAGAAATGGGGAAAGGATTCCTTATTTAATAAATGGTGCTGGGAAAACTGGCTAGCCATATGTAGAAAGCTGAAACTGGATCCCTTCCTTATACCTTATACAATAATTAATTCAAGATGGATTAAAGAGTTAAATGTTAGACCCAAAACCATAAAAACTCTAGAACAAAACCTAGGCAATACCATTCAGGACATAGGCATGGGCAAGGACTTCATTACTAAAACACCAAAAGCAATGGCAACAAAAGTCAAAATTGACAAATGGGATCCAATTAAACTACAGAGCTTCTGCACAGCAAAAGAAACTACCATCAGAGTGAACAGGCAACCTACAGAATGGGAGAAAATTTTTGCAATCTACCCATCTGACAAAGGGTTAATATCTAGAATCTACAAAGAACTTAATTTACAAGAAAAAATCAAACAACCCCATCAAAAAGTGGGTAAAGGATATGAACAGACACTTCTCAAAAGAAGACATTTATGCAGCCAACAGACACATGAAAAAATGCTCATCATCACTCGCCATCAGAGAAATGCAAATCAAACCACAATGAAATACCATCTCACACCATTTAGAATGGCGATCATTAAAAAGTCAAGAAACAATAGGTGCTGGAGAGGATGTGGAGAAATAGGAACACTTTTACACTGTTGGTGGGACTGTGAACTTGTTCAACTATTGTGGAAGACAGTGTGGCAATTCCTCAAGGATCTAGAACTAGAAATACCATTTGACCCAGCCATTCCATTACTGGGTATATACCCTAAGGATTATAAATCATGCTGCTGTAAAGACACATGCACACGTATGTTTATTGCAGCACTATTCACAATAGCAAAGACTTGGAACCAACCCAAATGTCCATCAATGATAGACTGGATTAAGAAAATGTGGCACATATACACCATGGAATACTATGCAGCCATAAAAAAGGATGAGTTTATGTCCTTTGTAGGGACATGGATGCAGCTGGAAACCATCATTCTCAGCAAACTGTCACAAGGACAGAAAACCAAACACCGCATGTTCTCACTCATAGGTGGGAATTGAACAATGAGAACACTTGGACACAGGAAGGGGAACATCACACACCAGGGCCTGTTGTGGGGCAGAGGGATAGCATTAGGAGATATACCTAATGTAAATGACGAGTTAATGGGTGCAGCAGGCCAACATGGCACATGTATACATATGTAACAAACCTGCACGTTATGCACATGTACCCTAGAACTTAAAGTACAATAAAAAATACATAAATAAAGTTCTAGCAACGAGGCCCAGTGGCTTGCTACTACTGATAGAAGGAAACCTGAGCCTCCATTATCTGGGATGGTTTGAGAGCTATGCCCATGAAACAATGAAGAAAGAAAGAGGTCCCTACTATGCAGCATAATTACCTGAATGAAACCTGGTGATCAAGGGAGTGATATGTCACAGATGACCTCTCATTTTATCTCCTCCTCTTTGAACTCTTACAATTCTTACTTATGTTATCCAGAAGTCAACTCAAGACTTGGGTTGATTGAGAGGTTTCATATTGTCATGTTATTGAGAATAACTTGCCTTTCTATTCTTTATTGCCTAGTGCCTTCCTTTGCATATCCAAAGTATCTTTTATTTATAGTAGTCCATCTTTTGCAGGGTACCTTACTTTGGCAGTATAAAGAACTAGCAGAGGCTATTAAATATATTTTTCTTCTCCTTTCCCACCAATCTCCATGAGGGGAAGGGAACATATTTCCACTAGTTTGAAATATGCCTCCTCCCTTAGCATACAAATGTGGAAAAATTAGTTTTGGGTTTAAAAATTAACTTTAAAATTAAACGTTACACTAATAATACTTACTATTTATTGTTTACTATGGAAAGCACTATGTGAAATCCTTTATGTATGTTATTTTATTTAATAACTGTACATATTTTATAGATAAAGAAAGAAGCTTGGGAAGGGTAAGTAGTTTGTCCAAAGTCACATAGCTGGTATTTGAACTCAGGTCAGTCTAACCCCAAATTTCATTAATTCAGCAGCATGCTGTACTGCCTCTCTTTTTCAGTACTCCTTACTTAATCTGTATAATTTAATTAAACATTTGGCAATATAGTATAGTGGATATAATGGCTCTAGCACCAGACCTGGGTTTGAATCTGAACTTGTTCTCTTGCTAGTGGTATGACCTTGGGCATATGTACATCATTAAATGAATGAATGAATAATATGTCTTACAGGAATGCGGTGAAGATTAGATGTGAACATTCCCAGCACATAGCAGATGCTAGATGAAAGTGTTTTTCCCTCTGCTCTTCTTCTTTCATGTGTTTAGCTTGTTTTCCCAAGGAGACTACACATACCTTAAGGAGAGCGACTGTATGTTTGATTTCCTGCATAGCCTCAGAATCATACACAGTGCTAGGCACATGATAGTAGGGCAATTAAAACTTTTGGTATTGACTTAAAGGAAGCATTTTGTATTAAAATTTGACAACTGCAAAATAGTTTGAGAGACTTTTCTCCATTTTAGATGCAAATAATTAACTAGCAAAGTATCACCTTGGTCCTCTTCCTTTGTAGTATGTGGTAATAGTATAAGTTTATTTCGAAATGCTTTAGCAAATATTTTCAACCTTCTAACTCAGGAGATGAGTAATTTTTGCTGAAAGCATTTCCATTTTACTTATTTCCGTATCGTCTACCAAAATGAGAATTGGCTTTTGATCTGAGAATAACTTTGGAAAGCCTTGGCTGGACATCTTTAGGGCATTGAAAAAAGTTTTCCTGTAAATTTAAGTTCCTTGTAGATTCTGGATATTAGATCTTTGTCAGATGGGTAGATTGCAAAAATTTTCTCCCATTCTGTAGGTTTTATGTTCACTCTGATGATAGTTTCTTTTGCTGTGTAGAAGCTCTTTGGTTTAATTAGATCCCATTTGTCAATTTTGGCTTTTGTTGCAATTGCTTTTGGCGTATTTGTTATGAAGTCTTTGCCCATGACTATGTCCTGAATGGTATTGCCTAGGTTTTCTTCTAGGGTTTTTATGCTTTTGGGTTTTACATTTAAGTCTTTAATTCATCTTGAGTTAATTTTTGTATAAGGTGTAAGGGAGGGGTCTAGTTTCAGTTTTCTGCATACTGCTTCCAGTTTTCCCAGCACCATTTATTGACTAGGGAATCCTTTCTCCATTGCTTATTTTTGTCATGTTTGTCAAAGATCAGATGGTTGTAGATGTGTGGTGTTATTTCTTAGGTCTCTGTTCTGTTCCCTTGGTCTATATGTGTGTTTTGGTACCAGTACCATGCTGTTTTGGTTACTGTAGCCTTGTAGTAGTATAGTTTGAAGTCAGTCTTCTTTGGTTCCATGTAAGATGAAAAGTAGATTCTTCTAATTCTCTGAAGAATATCAATGGTAGTTTGATGGGAATAGCATTGAATCTATAAATTACTTTGGGCAGTATGGCCATTTTCACAATATTGATTCTTCCTATCCATGAGGATGGAATGTTTTTCCATTTATTTGTGTCCTCTCTTATTTCCTTGAGCAGCGCTTTATAGTTCTCCTTGAAGAGATCCTTCACATCCCTTGTTACTGTATTCCTAGGTATTTTATTCTGTTTGTAGCAATTGTGAATGGCAGTTCATTCATGATTTGGTTCTCTGTTTGTCTATTGTTGTTGTACAGGAATACTAGTTATTTTGACTTTGTATCCTGATACTTTGCTGAAGTTGCTTATCAGCTTAAGGAGTTTTTGGGTTGAAACGATGAGGTTTTCTAAATGTAGAACCATATCATCTGCAAACAGACAATTTGACTTCCTGTCTTCCTATTTGAATACCCTTTGTTTCCTTCTCTTGCCTGATTTTCCTGACCAGAACTATCAATTCTGTGTTGAACAGGAGTGGTGAGAGAGGGAGTCCTTGTCTTGTACCGGTTTTCAAAGGGAATGCTTCCAGCTTTTGCCCATTCAGTATGATACTGGCTGTGGGTTTGTCATAAATAGCTCTTACTTTTTGAGATATGTCCCATCAATACCTAGTTTATTGAGAGTTTTTAGCACGAAGGGCTGTTGAATTTTGTTGAAGGCCTTTTCTGCATCTTTTGAGATAATCATGTGGTTTTTGTCTTTGGTTCTGTTTATATGATGGATTACATTTGTTGATTTGCATATGTTGAACCAGCCTTGCATCCCAGGGATGAAGCCAACTTGATCATGGTGGATAAGTTTTTTGATGTGCTGCTGGATTCGGTTTGCCAGTATTTTTTTTTGACTTATTTAATGAAAATATTTTTATTAGAAAATTATATTTCTCTTTACAAAGTATGTATTCTTTCTTGCGTCTATATAGTCTATCAATTCTTTTTTTTTTATTGTACTTTAAGTTCTAGGGTACATGTACACAATGTGCAGGTTTGTTACATATGTATACATGTGCCATGTTGGCGTGCTGCATCCATTAACTCGTCATTTACATTAGGTGTATCTCCTAATGCTATCCCTCTACCCCACAACAGGCCCTGGTGTGTGATATTCCCCTTCCTGTGTCCAAGTGTTCTCATTGTTCAATTCCCATCTATGAGTGAGAACATGAAGTGTTTGGTTTTCTGTCCTTGTGATAGTTTGCTGAGAATGATGGTTTCCAGCTTCATCCGCGTCCCTCCAAAGACATGAACTCATCTGTTTTTATGGCTGCATAGTATTCCATGGTGTATATGTGCCACATTTTCTTAATCCAGTCTATCATTGATGGGCATTTGGGTTGGTTCCAAGTCTGCTATTGTGAATAGTGCTGCAATAAACATACGTGTGCATGTGTCTTTACAGCAGCATGATTTATAATCCTTTGGGTATATACACAGTAATGGAATGGCTGGGTCAAATGGTATTTCTAGTTCTAGATCCTTGAGGAATCGCCACACTGTCTTCCACAAGGCTTGCCAGTATTTTATTGAGGATTTTCACATCGATGTTCATCAGGGATATTGGCCTGAAGTTTTCGTGTGTGTATGTGTCTCTCTGCAGCAACCCCATCAAAAAGTGGGCAAAGGATATGAACAGACAAATCTCAAAAGAGGACATTTATGTGGCCAACGAACATGTGAAAAAAAGCTCATCACTGATCATTAGAGAAATGCAAATCAAAACCACAATGAGATACCATCTCATGCCAGTAAGAAGGGCGATTATTAAAAAGTCAAGAAACAATAGATACTGGCGAGGCTGTGGAGAAATAGGAACACTTTTTCACTGTTGGTGGGAATGTAAACCAGCTTAACCATTGTGGAAGACAGTGTGGCAATTCCTCAAGGATCTGGAACCAGAAATACCATTTGACCCAGCAATCCCATTACTGGGTATATACCCAAAGGCATATAAATCAGTCTACTATAAAGATACATGCACACATATGTTTATTGCAACACTATTTACAATAGCATATACATGGAACCAACCCAAATACCCATCAATGATTGACTAGATAAAGAAAATGTGGTACATATACACCATGGAATACTATACAGCCATAAAAAGGAATGAGATCATGTCCTTTGCAGGGACATGGATGAAGCTGGAAGCCATCGTCCTCAGCAAACTAACACAGGAACAGAAAACCAAACACTGTATGTTCTCACTCATAAGTGGGAGTTGAACAATGAGAACACATGGACACAGGGAGGGGAGCAACACACACTGGGGCCCATGGGAGTTGGGGTAAGGGGAGGGAACCTAGATGATTGGTCAATAGATGCAGCAAACCACCATGGCACACATATACCTATGTAACAAACCTGTGCATTCTGCACATGTATCCCAGAACTTAAATTAAAAAATAAAAAAAAATAAAAAAAAATAAAAAAGTTTTAAGTTAGTTCACTCAGATGACTAGTCAAGTTAAAAAACTTTAGCCGACCCGAACTATTTGTTTGAGTGAGTTGTGTGTTTGATTAGGTTAATTGGCAAGAGTTTTGCAGTTAAAGTTACTGAGGGCATTTCTCTGATGGCCAGTGATGATGAGCATTTTTTCATGTGTCTGTTGGCTGTATGAATGTCTTCTTTTGAGAAATGTCTGTTCATATCCTTTCCCCACTTTTGGATGGGGTTGTTTGTTTTTTTCTTGTATATTTGTTTGAGTTCTTTGT
>NC_045445.1:33707583-33726753 GCF_002776525.5 Piliocolobus tephrosceles | reverse complement strand
AACAACAACAACAAATTGGAATCCTGGGTAATCTTTTATCCCATTCTCAATATGTATTCTATTTTATTTTCTGAAATTAACATGACTTACTTGTATTATAAAGAAACAATGCAAGCTTTTGTAACTAGTTAGTAGTCTCTTAAATTCTATCTAACATAAGATGAAATATATCAAGGGCCAAAGGATAAGAGTAATGGGTTTAACCATTGTCTCCTTTTGCATCTAAACATTGAATAATATTTAAAACTTGCAATTATTTGTGTGTATGGTGCCATTGGTTAAAAAATATTGTTTAAAAGTGAAGTCAGCATTGAATAGACAAAGAATGAATCCAACTTTAACAAAGCATTAGATTCAGTAGTCTTTACTATCCACCTTGATATATCTACAAGATCACATATTCTCCTGAAAGATTCATAGTTGATCTTACAAAAGTAAAAAGCAACTCTTAAAACTTCATACCAGACAGGTACAACTAGTATTATACTGACCATGCAAACCAAGTTTGACAAGGGAAAAAATGTTTGAATGAGTAAACTAAACATAAGAAGCATGAGGGGAATACTGAATGAAGAACTCTACGTGTGAAAGTTGCCCCCTAAGTTACTATCATGCCATTTTTCTTTTCTTTTCTTTTTTTTTTTTTTAAGAATTTCAAGCCAGTGGATCTTAGCTTGCTGGGTTCCTTGAGGTGGGATCCGCTGAGCTAAACCACTTGGCTCCCTGGCCACAGCCCCCTTTCCAGGGGAGTGAATGGTTCTGTCTCACTGGTGTTCCAGGTGCCACTGGGGTATGAAAAAAAACTCCTGCAGCTAGCTTTTTGTGCGCCTAGATGGTAGCCCAGTTTTGTGCTTGAAAAACCCAGGGCCCTGGTGGTGTAGGAACCTGAGGGAATCTCCTGGTCTGCAGGTCGCGAAGACTGTGGGAAAAGCATAGTATCTGGGCCGGAATGCACCATTCCTTACGGTACAGTCCATCACAGCTTCCCTTGGCTAGGGGAGGGAGTTCCCTGGCCCCTTGTACTTCCTGGGTGAGGCGACACCCCACCCTGCTTCAGCTTGCCCTGCATAGGCTGCATCCACTGTCTAACCAGTCCCAATGAGATGAGCCAGGTACCTCAGTTGGAAATGCAGAAATCACCCATCTTCTGTGTTGATCTCACTGGGAGCTGCAGGCTAGAGCTCTTCCTATTTGGCCATCTTGCCAGCCATCTCTGATCTCATTCTTTTTTACGGCTGCATAAAATTCCATGGTATGTATGTACCACATTTACTTTATTCAGTCTACCATTGATAGGCATTTAGGTTGATTCCATGACTTTGCTTTTGTTTATAATACTGAAGTGAACATATAAGTACATGTGTCTTTACGATAAAATGATTTGTATTCCTTTGGGGATATAGCAAATAATGGGATTGCTGGGTCAAATGGTATTTATATTTTAAGTTTTTTGAGAAATCGCCACACCACTTTCCACAATGGTTGAACTAATTTACATTCCCAGTGGTATATAAGCATTCCCTTTCTCCGCAACCTCACCAGCAGCTATTATTTTTTGACTTTTTAGTAATAGCCATTCTGATTGGTGTGAGATGGTATCTCATTGTGGTTTTGATTTGCATTTCTCTAATGATCGGTGATGTTGAGCTTTCTTTCATATGCTCATTGGCTACATGTATGTCTTTTGAAAAGTGTCTGTTCATGTCCTTTGCCCACCTGTTAATGGGGCTGTTTGGCTTTTTTCTTGTAAATTTGTTTAAGTTCCTTATAGATGCTGGATATTAGATCTTTGTCAGATGCTTAGTTTGCAAAAATTTTCTCCCATTCTGTAGGTTGTCTGTTTACACTGTTTATAGTTTCTTTTGCTGTGCTCTTTAGTTTAATTAGAGCCTATTTGTCAATTTTTGCTTTTGTTGCAGTTGCTTTTGTTGTCTTTGTTATGAAATCTTTGCTTATTCCTTATTCCTATGTCCAGAATGGTGTTGCCTAGGTTGTCTTCCAGGGTTTTTATAGTTTTGGGTTTAATATTTAAGTCTTTAATCCATCTTGACCTAATTTTTGTAAGAAACTTCTTTTTCTTAAGGTTTTAGATCTAATGTGGTTTTAGACCACATTTTCTTTATCTACTCATTGATTGATGGGCATTTGAATTGGTTCCATGATTTTGCAATTGTGAATTGTGCTGCTATAAACATGCGTGTGCAAGTGTCTTTTTCAAATAATGACTTCTTTTCCTCTGGGTAGATACCCAGTAGTGGGATTGCTGGATCAAATGGTAGTTCTACTCTTGGTTCTTTAAGGAATCTCCACACTGTTTTCCATAGTGGCTGTATTAGTTTACATTCCTACCAGCAGTGTAGAAGTGTACCTTGTTCACTGCATCCATGCCAACATCTACTATTTTTTGATTATGGCCATCTTTGCATGAATAAGATGGTATCACATTGTGGTTTTGATTTGCATTTCCCTTATTAGTGATGTTGAGCGTTTTTTCATATGATTATTGGCCATTTGTATACCTTATTTTGAGAATTGTCTATTCATGTCCTTAGCCCACTTTTTGATGAGATTGTTTGTTTTTTTTCTTACTGATTTGTTTGAGTTCGTTGTAGGAAAAACCCTTCTAGACATTGGCTTAGGCAAGGATTTCTTGACCAAGAACCCAAAAGCAAATGCAATAAAAGCAAAGATAAATAGCTTGGACCTAATTAAACTAAAGAACTTTTGCACAGCAAAAGGAAGTCAGCAGAGTAAACAGACAACCCACAGAGTGGGACAAAATCTTCACAATATACATATCTGACAAAGAACTAATATCCAGAATCTAGACAACAAGTGCCCTATTCCTGAGTGGTAGAATTATATCTGAGATGGGTTTAGATCTAAACCTTAACTTGTAGGTGTGAATTGGGTAATACATATGTTATTTGGTCTTTCCTGTTATGTTTCTCTTTTTACCTACAGTATTCCCCCAGGCCCCCTGACACTTATCTGTAATACCTTGTAGTTTAATATTTAGGTAGTTGCTAGGCCTAGCTGTCTCCATCTTGAGTTAATTTTTGTGAGAAACTTCTTGGTAATAAAGAGAAAACATGTATCACTAACGTTTTTCAACAGATGGATAAACCAACACCCAAAGAATGCGTGGACATTCTCAAAAGCACCTTGGTAATTAGGATTCGACACTATTTTGTCACTGATACAAGGGTAGATTTGTGAGTGTGCTAGTTATTGCAAGTAACTAATTGCAGCAGTTTATCCAGTATTTCTTTCTTTCCTTTTTTTCTTTTTTACAGTTCAGAAGTCTTGAAAAAGCCTACTGTACTGTGACTTGCATAGAATTCACTGTGTGGGATACCTTCTTTCTTGAATTTAGTTTACTTTGTCATTGGAAGAGGGAAGTTTGCTTATAGAAGTTATGGCTTCTTGCCTGGAAATAGTCTGTTGGTAAAATGAAAAATTTACACATGGGAAGTTTCCAAGCTTCACTACCTAGCCCCTCCAAGCTACCTCAAGAATATGTTTAGTGGAACAATGGCAGATGAGAAATGTGCTTGACTAAGAATGGCCCCAGTGTGGGAGGCACTCCAGAGCCTGAAGTCTTTCCCTCATTAGTGTAAAGCAATGGACTGAAGGCATAGTTCCCCATGGGTTCTCCATCTAGCTGAGCTTATTCCGGCCAGGAGAAAGTGGCCTACTTATTATGGTGGTTGACAGAATTGAAGCAAGAGAGAGAGAGAATGTAGGACAATTTCTCTCCATAACAAATCTCTCTGAAAGTGGAAAATGGACAGCAGGTGATGCCATCAAAACAGGCTTTGGCTTTCAAAGCTAGCCCTTCATCTCCTGGCCCAATATCTTCTTTTTTCCCTTCTGTCATGCTTCCCTTGATATTTTCACTAGGAGCAGAACAAGGTATGGCTCTGTAGGATCCCAATTACCCTTGCCTGTAGCTTGAATATAGGCAGGCTGAGTTTGGGACAGGGAAGTTCAAGGGTCTGAGAGCTTTGATAAAAATTTTTAATAGAGTCAAAGCTCTAATATTAATCCTAGTAATTTCAAATTTGCCATAATTCAGAGGGCTGACCTAAAAGTTACCTTTGGTCAGAAAAGGTCTTCAAAAAGAACTATTAGAGAAACAGTTAAAAATACACAGAAATAGAATAGTATAATGAACCTCCATACACCCATCATCCAGCTTCAACATTTGTTACCATTTTGCCAATATTAGCAAAGCTTTTCTTCATTGGAATTTTAATCTTGGTCTCCCATAGGACTGTTTGGTGCCTTTACATTTTTAAACTATTTTAGTTTAGAAACTCCCCTTCAATTTGTAATTGACTTACCAATTACAAATAATTCCAATTATTCATTAAATAGGTCTCTTAGGGACATTCTGGGACAATACTTCCTTAAAGCATTTTGAGTCCAGTTTGAGTTGTTTTTATTTGAGAGTAATAAAACTTGTTTCTTTTAAATTGTCTTATGATTTGGATTTTTCCTTGGTTGACACTGATCTCATCTTTACCATCTTCTCTAGGTAATATCAATTACCAAAGAGCTGATAAATTCAGGAAGAAAAGGTGTGTAGGCCTGAGTTTTGCATAATAGCTGAATTCTTTCCACTGAGGCATAATCACTTAAGGCCAGTATTTCAGGCTGCATCCCAGGAAACCATTGGCCTGTTTTGTTCATGCAGCGTCAGAAAAGAGTATGAATGGGGCATAAATGAGATGGTGATTGTCCATTAGCCCTCCAAGAAATAACTGAGTCATACTGTCCAAAGGGCATTAAATCAATCTGGATTGTTGGAGTAGATGATTCACCTCTAAGCTGCTTGGATTAACAACATTATTATTTCTCTACCATCAACCAGGCTTATTATGCTTTGTGTAAAGCAGGACAAATGTGCTTGAAAGCACTTGAGAGTGCTTATAGCTTTCCAGGCTCCTAAAAATGGATGCACAACCTTGTGTAAGTGGTCTATCTGAGCCTATCTCTGGTGCTTCAAAGTCATTAACTTCTAGCCTGTAGAAAAGAAAATATGACCTCCCATCTTTTGCTTCATTAGCATACTGGCATAAATAAGCTCAAACAGCAAAGCATTTTATCAAGTCATTTGACTTTTCTAGAATTCCACTCACTTTCGTGTAAGTAAGGCTGTGGTATCACATTTCTAATGGCCTTTAAGCCTGAATAAGGATGAGAGTACTGTGATATCCTTCATCTGTATTGAAAAAAGAACTTTGGGTTAATCATAACACTTCACTGTGAAGCCCATCTACCAATCTCAGGGGAAAGTCTGCTTCCTACAAGCCCTGGGTATCATGGGATATATAATTGGAGTCTTTGGGGGTCTGAGTTGATGTGGCTGCAAATCAATTAAGCTTAGCACTTTCAAAATAATTTCTCTCATCTAGGTGAAAAAGAATCCCAAGTGCAATTTGAGTTTCAAGGCAAAAGCATCTGTGTAAATTGTGTCCTAAAGGGTCCTATAAGACCTTGGTTTTGTGGAGACAAATTATTCTCTCATTGCTCCCTACCCTCTCATCTTTTCCCTTGTTTAATACTGGCTGAATTTGAAAGTAGGACAGGGTATCAATAAGAGATCTGTAATTCTTCTGGTTGAATGTGTAACTCTTGAGATAAGAGCAATACTCAACTGGGATTCTTGCAAAGTTTTGTTTAGAAGAGTTTGACTAGTGATAACTGTTGGTTTTAAAGCCATGTTTGACAGAATTTATCTGTTTAGATTTCTCTGGGGCTCCATCATTTCAATGTGGCAATTGTTCTGTGTCTTAGAAATATAATTCTAGGTATCCAGGTCTAGGCATTTTTTATTTCAGGGACTGAAAAGGGAAAGAGGAGAAATATTGATGCAATGGTCCTGCACTTTCATTTTTCAGGTCTGAGATTCTCCTCTGGTTTCTTCTCTCCATTTTCTGACAACCTCCAAAGAGTGGCTGGGGCTTACAGGAGGAGGATCAGGCTATTCCTCATCACTGCACTATTTTGTTTGCCCACTGCAAGAGCGGTCTGTTGCCCACAGGGTGCCTTCTACTTCTCTCCCACTGCTGTCCCTGATGAGTCAACATTTCCCTATTCATTCCATTGTGAGATACTGCCAAGTAAGAGAAGCACTTGGGAATCGTACTTGTTAATTCCTCTGGAGGAACTCAGTGCATCAGTGTGCATTTGCTGCTGTATGGGCAATACAGCCAGGAGGATAGTCCTAAAAGAAGGACTGCTTCTCTTAACTTTAGGGCCTCTCTCATTCCTTATATGCCATGCTATAGTGTAAGTAAATAGGGTTGCTCTCAAAGAGAGCAATCCAATGTCGTCGTTTTGTTTTTCCTCCAAGCTGGAGGTATTGGTGGTTGTTAATTTGAGAAGGAGTGGGAGTAGGGTGGAAGGGAAAAGATGAAGGAGGAATGTAAGGAAATCTGAAAGTTCCTTTAATGAAATCTAACCCATTTATTTTTCAGAGTTAGCAATGGAGGGAGGATTTCCATGTGGGGTGGGAGAACCAGCTTAGATCTTAGAGCTCTCAATTTTCTTTATCTTAGTAGATCTTTTACGCTCTTAATGGGCCTGCTACTCCTATACTGGCGTGATTACTATGTTTTCAAAAGTAGTTGAGAAGCCTGTATTACAGTTCCAATCCTCTCACTGAGAACCTGTCGGGTCTTGAGCGGTTCCCTTTTCCTCAGTTTGCTTATCTGTAAAATTAAGGAGTTGGCATAAATTATAGATTTCTAAGGCTCCTTCAAGTTCTCTGGCTCTCTGGCTTTCTGGATCTAAATTCATGAGTCTTCTTCATGTCCAGTGAAGGCATGATTGAGTCCCTCAGAGACTAGTCCAACAGGTATTTGGTACCTGTATTGACACAAACAATGTCTTTTTGAGCTTTTTTTTGCCTATGAGCTGTAAGATACAGTAAACAGAACTAATTATTTTAGACCCCTAACCATAAACTTAGTTTGCTAAATGAAGAACAAATAACCCAGTTTTAAAGGAAAAGGAAAAAGCATTTGGAGCTTAATGGTGTGGATTAGATTTCTTAGGGAATGGCATTCGAAGGGGAATGTCTAAGTCCAACACCATTGAGATGAATAGGAACTGAGAAGTCACTGTGGTTTCCTTCTGAGACTGAATAGCATCATCTCTAGGAAGTCTTGGGAAGAGGGAGCCCTCATCCTGGGCATGTTGAGGCATTTCCATGTGATGCTGCTAGTTCTGTTGTAGTTGCAGTGTAAATGGAGTCGAGTTAGGAGAGATAGGCTGGGCGACATTCAGAGACAGCAGCTTCCTTTGTGCTCCTATAGCACATATTCCATTTAGCACATTTCCCACTGCCTTAGGGTTATTGGGTGGATGTGTGTCTCTCTTGTGTCCCCCATAAGCTCTTAGAGAGTTTCTAGAATAGGAGCAAGTGTCTCAGGCATATCTGTTAACTCCAGCATGTAGCACAGGGCCTGGCAAACAGTGGGTGTTCAATGAATCTCTTCAAAAAACCTATTCTGAGTTTCCAAACTGGGTTGGGGTCTTTCTTCTCTACTCCCATAGCACCCAACATTTCCTTTCATGAATCACAGTGCAGAGTACTGATTACACTGTATTTTACCTGCCAAGTGACTTGTATCTCTGCTGTAACACCCTTAAGGGTAGGGACTGTATGGTGGTTTTCTGATGCAGTGACCACACAAAGGAAGTACAAAATAAATATTTGCTTGATGGATGTATGGAAGACTTTATTGTTGCAAAGATTCAAATATTATGTCACAGTCTCCTACCTACGGCCTCGTGGGGCTCCTTAGAAATGTACTTCCCCCAGCATTTGGATAAATATTTTGTCTTTGTCATACTTTCCATCTCTATTATTTGAGAACCTAATATATGCCTACACTATACAGAGATAAATTGGACAGATCCTTCCTTGTCCGGAAAGCTTTTGTTGATGAGGAACCTTCAGAACTAAAACAATGTGACTATGAAACGAGAGCAAAATCTTAGAGCATATATGGGAACTTCAATTCTAAATCAAATAGTTTAATGCTACACACTTGAGACTTTCCTCTTCTCCATTCTTTTTTCCATGTACCCCATTCCTGACTATTTTTATATATCTGGCTATCTTCTGTGTGTCTTCAGCCTTCATATTAAAGGCTGCAGTGTTGCAGCCTCTAGGTACTTTAAAAATTTATATTTCCATAGGTTATTGGGGAGCAGGTGGCGTTTGATTACATGAGTAAGTTCTTTAGTGGTGATTTGTGAGATTTTGGTGCACCCACCACCTGAGCAGTATACACTGCACCCTATTTGCAGTCTTTTATTTCCCACTCCCTTCCCGTCATTTCTGCCTGAGTCCCCAAAGTCCATTGTGTCATTCTTATGCCTTTGCATCCTCATAGCTTAGCTCCCACTTACGAGTGAGAACATACAATGTTTGGTTTTCCATTCCAGAGTTACTGCACTTAAAATAATAGACTCCAATCTTATCCAGGTTGCTGCGAATGCCATTAACTCATTCCTTTTTATGGATGAGTAGTATTCTGTTGTACATACCACAGTTTCTTCTTCTTTTTTTTTTTATGGTGTTAGATAGCAACTTTTATGAAGTAGCAGTGTACAGCAGCAGCAGAGGTACTGCTCCTTGCAGAGCAGGGCTAACCCATAGGTAGTGTGCCCAGATTAGCAACTCAGGGGCAGTTCTGCATTCATATTTATACCCACTTTTATTTTATTTATTATTTATTTATTTTAAGATGGGGTTTCACCATGTTGGCCAGGCTGGTCTCAAACTCCTGACCTCAAGTGATCTGCCCACCTCAGCCTCCCACAGTGCTGAGATTATAGACGTGAGACATTGCACCTTCTCCTCGACTTTTAATTACATGCAAGTTAAGGGGCATGTAATTTCTACTTTTCTAACTTCTAAATTTCTAATTTTCTAGAAATTTAGAAATTTCTAGAAAAGGGGTGGTAACTTCTGGGTGTTGCCACAGTGATGGTAAAGTGTCATGGCATTGGTGGGCATGTCTGTTGTCTGTGTTTTATTATTATTATTATACTTTAAGTTCTGGGATACATGTGCAGAAAGACCACAGTTTTTTTATCCATTTGTTGATTGATGGGCATTTGGGTTGGTTCCACTTTTTGCAACTGTGAATTGTGCTGCTATAAACATGCGTGTGCAAGTGTGTTCTTCACGTAATGACTCCTTTTCCTTTGGGTAGATACCCAGTAGTGGCATTGCTGGATCAAATGGTAGTTCTAATTTTAGTTCTCTAAGGAATCTACACATTGTTTTCCATAGTGGCTGTACTAGTTTACATTTCCACCAGCAGTGTAGAAGTGTTCCCTGTTCACCACATCCACAGCAATATCTACTGTTTTTTGATTTTTTGATTTTTTGATTATGGGCATTCTTGTAGGAGTAAGGTAGTATCACACTGTGGTTTTGATTTGCATTTCCCTGATCATTAGTGATGTTGAGCATTTTTTCATATGATTATTGGTCATTTGCATATCTTCTTCTGAGAATTATCTATTCATGTCCTTAGCCTACTTTTTGATGGGATTGTTTGTTTATTTTCCTACTAATTTATTTGAGTTCCTTGTAGATTCCGGATATTAGTCCTTTGTCAGATGTATAGATTGTGTAGATTTTCTCCCACTCAGTGGGTTGTCTGTTTACTCTGCTGACTGTTCCTTTTGCTATGCAAAAGCTCTTTAGTTTAATTAAGTCCTAGCAATTTATCTTTGTTTTTATTGCATTTGCTTTTGGGTTCTTGGCCATGAAATCCTAACCTAAGCCAATGTCTAGAAAGGTTTTTCCAATGTTATCTTCCAGAATTTTTAGTTTCAGGTCTCAGAATTAAGTCCTTGATCCATCTTGAGTTGATTTTTTTTTCTTTTTTGAGACAGACTCTCAGTTTGTCACCCAGACTGGAGCGCAGTGGCACATTCTTGGCTCAATGCAACCTCCTCCCAGGCTCAAGCAATCCTCCTGCCTCAGCCTCCCAAGTAGCTAGGATTACAGGTGTCTGCCACTGCACCTGGCTAATTTTTGTATTTTTAGTAGAGACAGGGTTTCACCATGTTGGCCAGTCTGGTCTTGAACTCCTGACCTCAGGTGATCCACCCCCCTTGGCCTCCCAAAGTGCTGGGATTACAGGCGTGAGACACCAAAGTTGATTTTTGTGTAAGGTGAGAGATGAGGATCCAGTTTCATTCTCTCACATGTGGCTAACCAATTATCCCAGCACCATTTGTTGAAAAGTGTGTCCTTTCCCCTCTTTATGTTTTTGTTTGCTTTGCCAAAGATCAGTTGGCTGTAAGTATTTGAGTTTATTTCTGGGTTCTGTATTCTGTTCCATTGGTCTATGTGCCTTTTTTTTTTTTTTTTTTTTCTTAATAGCAGTACCATGCTGTTTTGGTGACTATGGCCTTATAGTATAGTTTAAAATCAGGTAATGTGATGCCTCCAGATTTGTTCTTTTTGCTTAGTCTTGCTTTGGCTATGCGGGCTCTTTTTTGGTTCCATATGAATTTTAAAATTGTTTTTTCTAATTCTTTGAAGAATGATAGTGGTATTTTGATGAGAATTGCATTGAATTTGTAGATTGCTTTTGACACTATGGTCATTTTTCACAATGTCGATTCTACCTATGCATGAGCATGGGATGTGTTTCCATTTGTTTGTGTCATCTATGATTTCTTTCAGCAGTATTTTGTAGTTTTCCTTGGAGAGGTCTTTCACCTCCTTGATTAGGTGTATTGCTAAGTATTTTATTTTATTCTTTGCAGCTATTGTAGAAGGGGTTATGTTCTTGATGTGATTCTTAGCTTGGTCACTGTTGGTGTACAGAAGAGCTACTGATTTGTGTACATTAATTTTTTTTATACTTTAAGTTCTAGGGTACATGTGCATAGCGTGCAGGTTTGTTACATATGTATACTTGTGCCATGTTGGTGTGCTGCACCCATCAACTCGTCAGCACCCATCAATTCATCATTTATATCAGGTATAACTCCCAATGCAATCCCTTCCCCCTCCCCCCTCCCCATGATAGGCCCCAGTGTGTGATGTTCCCCTTCCCAAGTCCAAGTGATCTCATTGTTCAGTTCCCACCTATGAGTGAGAACATGTGGTGTTTGGTTTTCTGCTCTTGTGATAGTTTGCTAAGAATGATGGTTTCCAGCTGCATCCATGTCCCTACAAAGGACGCAAACTCATCCTTTTTTATGGCTGCATAGTATTCCATGGTGTATATGTGCCACTTAATCCAGTCTGTCACAGATGGACATTTGGGTTGATTCCAAGTCTTTGCTATTGTGAATAGTGCCGCAATAATTTTGTATCTGGAAACTTTCCTGAATTCTTTTATCAGTTCTGGGAGCTTCCTGCAGGAGTCTTTAGGACTTTCTCGGGAAATGATCATACCATCAGCAAACAGTGACAGTATGACTTGCTCTTTACCAATTTGGATGCCCTTTATTTCTTTCTCTTGTCTGATTGGTCTGACTAGGACTTCCAGTACTATGTTGAAGAGGAGTGGTGAGAGTGGGAATCCTTGTCTTTTTCCAGTTGTCAGAAGAAATCCTTTCAGTTTTTCCCCATTCAGTATTATGTTGGCTGTGAGTTTGTCGTAGATGGCTTTTATTATTTTGAGTTATGTCCCTTGTATGCTGATTTTGTTGAGAGTTTTAATCATAATGGGATGGGAATTTTGTTGAATGCTTTTTCTGCATCTCTTGAGATCACCATGTGATTTTTGTTTTTAATTCTGTTTATGTGGTATATCACATTTATTGATTTGTGTATGTTAAACCATCCCTGCATCCCTGGTATGAAACCCACTTGATCATGTTGTATTGTCTTTTTGATATGTTGTTGGATTCAGTTAGCTAGTATTTTGTTAAGGATTTTAGCATCGATGTTCATCAGGGTTATTGGTCTGTAGTTTTCTTTTTTGGTTATGTCCTTCCCTAGTTTTAATATTAGCATTATACTGGCTTCACAGAATGATTTAGGTAGGGTTCAGTCTTTCTTTATCTTTTGGAATAGTGTCAGTAGGATTGGTTCCAATTCTTATTTGAATGTCTAGTAGAATTCTGCTGTGAATCTGTCTGGCCCTGGACTTTTTTGATGATAATTTTTAATTTACCATTTCAATCTCGCTGCTTGTTATTGGTCTGTTCGTGGTATCTAATTCTTTCTGATTTAATCTAGGAGGGTTATATATTTCCAGGAATGTATCCATCTCTTTGAGGTTTTCTAGTTTATGTATGTAAAGGTGTTCATAGTCACCTTGAATGATCTTTTGTATTTCTGTGGTGTCAGTTGTATATCTCCCATGTTGTTTCTTATTTGGATTTTCTCTCTTCTTTTCTTGGTTAATCTTGCTCATGGTCTATCAATTTTATCTATCTTTTCTAAGAACCAGCTTTTTGTTTCATTTATCTTTAGTATTTTTTTGTTTTAATTTCGTTTAGTTCTGCTTGATCTTTGTTGTTTCATTTATTCTGCTGGGTTTGGGTTTGGTTTGTTCTTGTTTCTCTAGCTCCTTGAGGTGTGACCTTAGATTGTCTGTTTGTGCTCTTTGGATTTTTTGATGTAGGCATTTCGGGTTATGAACTTTCCATTTAGCACCAGCTTTGCTGTATCCCAGAGGTTTAGATAGGTTGTGTCACTATTATTGTTCAGTTCAAAAATATTCTTAGTTTTCATCTTGATTTCATTTTTTACCCAATTATTCAGGAGCAGGTTATTTAATTTCCAGGTTATATGAATTTGCGTGGTTTTGAAGGTTTCTTTTGGAGTTTGATTTCTAGTTATATTCCACTGTGGTCTGAGAGATTGCTTGATCTAATTTCAATTTTCTTAAATTTATTGAGGCTTGTTTTGTGGCCTATCATATATTCTTTCTTGGAGAAAGCTCCATGCACTGTTGAATAGAATGTATATTCTGCAGTTGTTGGATGGAATGTTCTATATATATCTGTTAAGTCCATTTGTTCCAGGGTGTAGTTTAAATCCATTGTTTATTGATGTTCTCTCTTGATTATCTGTCTAGTGCTGTCAGTGGAGTATTGAAATCGCCCAGTATTATTGTGTTGCCGTCTGTCTCATTTTTTAGGTCTATTAGTAATTGTTTTATAAATTTGGGAGCTCCAGTGTTAGGTGCACATATATTTAGAATTGTGATATTTTCCTGATGGACTAGCCCTTTTATCATTATATAATGTCTCTCTTTGTTTTGTGTTTTAACTGCTGTTGCTTTAAAGTTTGTTTTGTCTGATATAAGAATGCCTACTTCTGCTTGCTTTTGGTATCTATTTGCCTGAAATGTCTTTTTCCACCCCTGTACCCTAAGTTTGTGTGAGTCCTTATGTGTTAGGTGAGTCTCTTGAAGGAAGCGGATAGTTGGTTGGTGAATTCTTATCCATTCTGCAATTCTGTATCCTTTTTCTTTTGAGATGGAATCTTGCTCTGTTGCCCAGGCTGGAGTGCACTGGCACGATCTCGGCTCACTGCAACTTCCGCCTCCCAGGTTTAAGCAATTCTCCTGCCTCAGCCTCCTGAGTAGCTGGGACTACAGGTGCACGCTGCCATGCCTGGCTAATTTTTGTATTTTTAGTAGAGAGGGGATTTCAACACGTTGGCAAAGATGGTCTTAATTTCCTGACCTAGTGATCCACCTGCCTCAGCCTCCCAAAGTGCTGAGATTACAGGAGTGAGCCACCATGCCCAGCCTATTCTGCATCTTTTGAGTGGAGCATTTAGGCCATTTACCTTTAATGTTAGTATTGAGATGTGATCCATTAATTGTGCAGTTTGTTGCCTGTATACCTTGGTTTTTTTGTTTCAGGTTTTTGTTCTTTGAATTGTATTTTTGTTTTATAGGTCCTATGAGATTTATGCTTTAAAGAGGTTCTGTTTTGATGTATTTACAGGATTTCTTTCAAGATTTAGAGCTCCTTTTAGCAGTTCTTGCAGTGGTAACTTGGTAGTGGCAAATTCTCTTGGCACTTGTATGTCTGAAAAAAACTTTCCTTCATATATGAGGCTTAGTTTCACTGGATACAAAATTCTTGGCTGAAAATTGTTTCATTTGAGGAGGCTGAAGATATCCCTTCTAGCTTATAGGGTTTCTGCTGATAAATCTGCTGTAAATCTGATAGGTTTTCCTTTATAGGTTGCCCAGTGCTTTTGTCTCACAGCTCTTAAGATTCTTTCCTTCATCATAACTTTAGGTAAACTGATGACAATGTTCATAGGAGATGATCTTTTTGCAATGAATTTCCCAGGTGTTGGTGTTCTTTGTGCTTTTTGTATTTGGATGTCTAGGTCTCTAGCAAGGCCGGGGACGTTTCCTCAATTATTCTCCCTAAATATGTTTTCCAGACTTTTAGATTTCTCTTCTTCCTCAGGAACACCGATTATTCTTAGGTTTGATCACTTAACATAATCCCAGATTTCTCAGAAGCTTTGTTCCTATTTTCTTATTCTTTTTCCTTTGTCTTCATCGAGTTCAGTTAATTTGAAGACCTTGTCTTTGAGCTCTGGATTTCTTTCTTCTATTTGTTCAATTCTATTGCCGAAACTTTCCAGAGCATTTTGCCTTTCTATAAGTGTGCCCATTGTTTCCTGAAATTTTGATGGTTTTTTATTTATGCTATCTATTTCCTTGAATATTTCTCCCTTCATTTCTTGTATCATTTTTTGGGTTTCCTTACATTGGGCTCTGCCTTTCTCTGGTGCCTCCCTGATTAGCTTAATAACTAACCCCTGAATTCTTTTTCAGGTAAATCAGGGATTTCTTCTTGGTTTGGGTCCATTGCTGTTGAGCCAGTATGATTTTTTGGGAGTGTTAAAGAGCCTTGTTTTGTCATATTACCAGAGTTGGTTTTCTAGTTCCTTCTCATTTGGGTAGGCTCGGTCAGAGGGAAGATCTAGGGCTAAAGGCTGTTGTTCAGATTCTTTTGCCCCATGGGGTGTTCCCTTAATGTAGTAATCTCCCCCTTTTCCTATGGTTGTGGCTTTCTGAGAGCTGAGCTGTAGTGATTATTATCTCTCTTCTGGATTTAGCCACCCAGCAAGTCTACCAGGCTCCAGGCTGGTACTAAGGGTTGTCTGCACAGAGTCTTGTGATATGAACCATCTGTGGGTCTCTCAGCCATGGATACCACCACCTGTTTCGGTGGAGGTGGCAGGGGTGTGAAATGGACTCTGTGAGGATTCTTAGCTTTGGTGGTTTAATGCACTATTTTTGTGCTGGTTGACCTCCTGCCAGGAGGTGGTGCTTTCCAGAGAGCATGAGCTGTGGTAGTATGGGAAGGAACAGGTGGTAGGTGGGGGCCCTATAACTCCCAAGAGTATATGTCCTTTTTCTTCAGTTACCAGGGTGGATAGGGAAGGACCACTGGGTTGGGGCAGTGCTAGGTGTTGTCTGAGCTCAGACTCTCCTTGGGCGGATCTTGCTGTGGCTGCTGTGGGGGATGGGAGTGAGGTTCTCAAGTCAATGGAATTATGTTTCTAGGAGGATTATGACTATCTCTACTGTGTCATGCAGGTTGTCAGGGAAGTGAGGGAAAGCTGGCAGTCAGGCCTCACCCAGCTCCCGCACAATCCGAAGGGCTGGTCTCACTTCCACCATGCCTGCCCCCCGCCCAACAGCACCAAGTCTGTTTCCAGGCAGTGGGCAAGCAGGGCTGAGAACTTGCCCCAGGCTACCCTCCTCCCAGCTGTGAAAGCAAATATGTCTTTCCTTCTCCCTTGCTTGTGAAGTCTGTACACTGGATTCATGCCCTCCCTTGAGTTCTGGCCAGGAGGCTTCTCAAACAGTTCAAATTGTTACAAAGTTTAGCTGGGGATTTTCTTCTCCCTGTGGCCTTTTTCCTGTGCCTCTGGCAACCCTCTTGAAGGGCCCCTGTGAGGCCAGACAAAAATGGCTTGCTATGGAACCCAGTGAGCTCCCAGGGCTTTTCCTGCTGCTCCCTCTACCTCTGTATTTTGCTCAGCTCTCTAAATTGACTCAGTTACAGGTAAGATCAAAATCTTTTCTAGGTCAAAATCTAGGCCTTCAGTTTCCCCAGTTGGGGTATGTGTTCAGGGGCGGACAATCTCCCTTTCCCACCTCTTCAGTTTGAGCACTCACAGTATTTGGGTTATCTCCTAGGTCCTGCAGGAGCAATCTGCTTCTTTCAGGGTGTCTATAGATCCTCTCAAGCTTCCCAATTTGTTCCTGCAATCGTTCTGGAGCAAAAACTCATGATGTGAGCCTCTGCATGCTGCTCTGTCCATCCGAATTGGAGCTGCAATCTAGTCCTGCATCCCATATGCCATGATCCCCTGAGAGTCTCTAGGTACTTCAGTAGCCTGAAGGCTTTCTGCTAAGAAATGCAGTGTAGGCTCTCATTGAGTACTGTTCACTTATGACACTATCAAACTAAATTCTTGCCTACCGGTTGTACTGGAGACTTGCTAATAGTATCTTCCTCTTTCATTTATTTTAACCTGACTAGGCACCAGGGCTGATTAGATCAGTTTTTATTTTCCCTACAAGAATGATGCTTATTTAGGCCCTGAAATCTTTTGGTAATTTAAAAATGGTTGTTGTATAGCAATTGCATTGGTAGATATAACAATTGTGCTTTGTTGTTTTCTATGTTGTGAAACTAGCTAAGAATTACCCTAACAGTGACATTGCCAGTTCTATCTCTTGTCCCAAAAGAATATGAACTACCCTTACTTGGAGATAGTAAATGCTGGATTATTTGTGTTTCTGAAAAAGATTTGCCAGTCTAGGGATATTTCTGTATTAGAGTAAATGCTAGGCATATCACTTCTTCAAATAATGATTCAGGGACTGAAACTCCTTTCATCTTATGGCAATGCCATCTTTAACATGGCATTCTAGGCTCTGTTTCCATTCCAGTAAACTAGAAGGAAAAAAAGAACATGGAGAATATTATATAGGAGATCAGGATTGGAGATGATACATATCACTTTGGTTCATAATCCATTGGGCAAAAATCAATCACATGAATATAGCTAACTATAGGGGATACTGGCAAATATGGTTCAGATATATGGCCATTCCAAGGAAAAGGAAACAGGTTTTCATGAACAGATAGTATCTATAATAATTAACTTTGGAGCAACCACTAGAAAGCTAAACCATTCCTTCTACCTGTTTCCCTTTCACTGGTGCAACAGACCCACTGCTTCCCACTCCTGTTGTCTTTTCTGATGTGTCTTTAACTTCTAGGTGGAAGGAGCTAGACACTAACCTGACTGATTGTGAAAGATGATTGATCCAGAGATCAAGAATCATTTAGTGGATGCCACGTTAGGTAACATATTAGTCCATTTACGTTGCTATAAAGGAATACCCGAGACTGGGTAATTTATAAAGAAAAGACGTTTATTTTGGTTCCCAGTTCTGTAGGCTGTACAGGAAGCATGGTGATGGCATTCATTTCTGCTGAGGGCCTCAGGAAGTTTACAATCATGGCAGAAGGTAAAGAAGGAGTAGATATATCACATGGCAAGTGAGGGAGCAAGAGAGAAAGGGGGTGGGTCACAGATTATTTTAAACAACCAGACCTTGGGTTAAATACCTGTGAAAGAACTCACTCATCACCAAGAAGATGGTACTAAGCCATTCATAACCTGTCCCTATGACCCAAACACCTCCCACCAGGCCCACCAACAACATTGGAGGTCACATATCAACATCAGATTTGGAGGGGACAAAACATTCAAACCATATCAGCTAATGATAAACTGCTAAAGAAAGTTGTATCACCTACATTTTTTCACGTTATCTTTTCCTCACAGGTTTGCTTAGAAGTAAGGAAACTGGGATCTCCTTCTGGTTCTTGCTGAAAGGAGACACTTAGTTGTATTCTGAAGTATCAGCAGACCAGGGCTGGTACCCACATGTGACATTATCAAAAGTAGAGATGAGCAAATATTTACCAAGCAATCAACATGTGCCTAATACTTGCTAGGAGCTGAGGACATAGAAGTTAATAAAATGGTTAAAAACAGTAATGAAATAACTCTTTTCTATGATAATATTGGCAAAATTTAAAAGGCCGACAACAGCAAGTGTTGGTAAGGAGATAGGGAAATGACAACTCTCAAACAATGCTGATGAGAGTAAAAGTCAGTACAGCCACATTGTAGAACAATTTGTCAGTGTCTCTTAAAAATATGCACATACCCTATAATCCAGCAGTTTCACTTCTAAGTCTTTTTTACTAGAGTAACACACATGCAGATACATAGGAACATAGTAAAGCACTTCATCATAAATTTCACGATAAGTTTTTTTGTAATAGCAAGATTTTGGAAATGATCTAAATGTCCATCAATATGGACAACAAAAATGGTTACAATGGGGATACATCCATATAATGGAAAGCAATTAAAATGAATTACCTAGCTATATCTATCATCATGGATATATTTCATAAATACTTTTGAGTGAAAGAAGCAAGTGGCAGAATGATGTACACAGCCACATGATATTTGGGAAAATGTGCAAACCAATACTGTATATTTTATATGGATACAGGTTATGTCTGTAGATGTATACAAAAAGATTGGAAGGCTAACCATCAAACTCATATTACTGTTTGGTTACCTTTGGAAAAGCAGTGAAGGGATAGAGCATGGGGGTGGAGATCAAGGGTGCTTTTGGCTTTATCTATTCTATAATATTCTATTCTGGAATAATGAACAGTGTTTTTATAAGTTATTTTTAAGTGAAATAAATTGGAAAAACTGGAAGTAAAAGTGTCAAAAGGTTAATAGTAGTTACTTGTGAAAGTTAGAAAAATGGGTGATTGTTTTATTATTCTCTGTACTTTTCTGGATGTTTTAAAATTAATGGCAACAAAAAGGACATCTAGAAAAACAACTGAAAATACCCATCGTCCATGACTTTATTTTATTTTATTTTATTTTTATTTTTTATTATACTTTAAGTTCTAGGGTACATGTGCATAACGTGCAGGTTTGTTACATATGTATACATGTGCCATGTTGGTGTGCTGCACCCATCAACTCGTCAGTGCCCATCAATTCATCATTTATATCAGGTATAACTCCCCAATGCAATCCCTCCCCCCTCTCCCCCCCCCCTGATAGGCCCC
>NC_045445.1:33677865-33697583 GCF_002776525.5 Piliocolobus tephrosceles | reverse complement strand
CACATTTAAAGCAGTGTGTAGAGGGAAATTTATAGTACTAAATGCCCTCAGGAGAAAGCCAGATAGATCTAAACTTGACAACCTAAGATCACAATTAAAAAAAAACTAGAGAAGCAAGAGCAAAAAATTCAAAAGAAATAATTAAGATCAGAGCAGAACTGAATGAGATACAGACATGAAAAACCCTTCAAACAGTCAGTGAATCCAGGAGCTGGTGTTTTGAAAAGATTAACAAAATAGATAGACCGCTAGCCAGACTAATAAAGAAGAAAACAGAGAAGAATCAAATAGACACAGTAAAAAATGATAAAGGGCATATCACCACTGATCCCACAGAAATACAAACTGCCATGACAGAATACTATGAACACCTCTATGCAAATATACTAGAAAATCTAGAAGAAATGGATAAATTCCTGGACACATACTTTCTCCCAAGACTAAACCAGGAAGAACTTGAATCCCTGAATAGACCAATAACAGGCTCTGAAATTGAGGCAATAATTAGTAGTCTACCAACCAAAAAAATGTCCAGGACCAGACGGATTCACAGCCAAATTCTACCACAGGTACAAAGAGGAGCTGGTACCCTTCCTTCTGAAACTATTCCAATCAATAGAAAAAGAGGGAATCCTCCCTAACTCATTTTATGAGGCCAGCATCATCCTGATATGAAAACCTGGCAGAGACACAACAAAAAAAGAAACTTTCAGACCAATATTCCTAATGAACATTGATATGAAAATCCTCAATAAAATACGGACAAATCAAATCCAGCAGCACATCAAAAAGCTTATCCACCACGATCAAGTTGGCTTCATCCCTGGGATGTAAGGCTGGTTCAACACACACAAATCAATAAACGTAATCCATCACATAAACAAAACCAATGACAAAAACCACATGATTATCTCAATAGATGCAGAAAAGGCCTTCAACAAAATTCAACAGCCCTTCATACTAAAAACTGTACATAAACTAGCTATTAATAGAACGTATCTCAAAATAATAAGAGCTATTTATGACAAACCCACAGCCAATATCATACTGAATGGGCAAAGGCTGGAAGCATTCCCTTTGAAAACTGGCAGAAGACAATGATGCCCTCTCTCACCACTTTTATTCAACATAATATTGAAGTTCTGGCCAGGGCAATCAGGCAACAGAAAGCAATAAAGGGTATTCAAATAGGAAGAGAGGAAGTCAAATTGTCTCTGTTTGCAGATGACATGATTGTATATTTAGAAAACCCCATCGTCTTATCCCAAAATCTCCTTTAGGTGATAAGCAACTTCAGCAAAGTCTCAGGATACAAAATCAATGTGCAAAAATCACAAGCATTCCTATACACCAGTAACAGACAAACAGAGAAAGAGCCAAAACATGAGTGAACTCTCGTTCACAATTGCTACAAAGAGAATAAAATACCTAGGAATACAATTTACAAGGGATGTGAAGGATCTCTTCAAGGAGAACTATAAATCACTGCTCAAAGAAATAAGAGAGGACACAAACAAATGGAAAAACATTGCATGTTCACGGATAGGAAGAATCAATATCGTGAAAATGGCCATACTACCCATTTCCTCATCAAGCTACCATGGACTTTCTTCACAGAATTTAAAAAACTACTTTAAACTTCATCTGGAACCAAAAAAGAGCCCATGTAGCTAAGACAATCCTATGTAAAAGGAACAAAGCTGGAGGCATCACGCTACCTGACTTCAAACTATATTACTACAAGGCTACAGTAACCAAAACAGTATGGTACTGGTACCAAAACACACATATAGACCAATGGAACAGAACAGAGGCCTCAGAAGTAACACCACACATCTACAATCATCTGATCTTGGTAAACCTGACAAAAAAAAGCAATGGGGAAAGGATTCCCTATTTAACAAATGGTGCTGGGGAAACTAGCTAGCCATATGCAGAAAAGTGAAACTGGATCCCTTCCTTACACCTTATACAAAAATTAACTCAAGACAGATTAAAGACTTAAATGTAGACCTAAAACCATAAAAACCCTAGGAGAAAACCTAGGCAATACCATTCAGGACATAGGCATGGGCAAAGACTTCATGACTAAAACACCAAAAGCAATGGCAACAAAATCCAAAATTGACAAATGGGATCTAATTAAACTAAAGAGCTTCTGCACAGCAAAAGAAACTATCATGACAGTGAACAGGCAACCTACAGAATGTGAGAAAATTTTTGCAATCTACCCATCTAACAAAGGGCTAACATCCAAAATCTACAAGGAATTTAAACAAATGTAGAAGAAAAAACGAACAACCCCATCGAAAAGTGGGCAAAAGAAATGAACACACATTTCTCAAAAGAAGATGTTTATGCGGCCAACAAGCATATGGAAAAAAGCTCATCATCAATGGTCATTAGAGAAACGCAACTCAAAACCATAATGAGATACCACCTCATGACAGTTAGAATGGCAATCATTAAAAAGTCAGGAAACAACAGATGCTGGAGAGTATCTAAAGACATAGAAATGTTTTTACACTGTTGGTGGGAATGTAAATTAGTTCAACCCTTGTGGAAGACAGTGTGGCAATTCCTCAAGGATTTAGAACCTGAAATACCATTTGACCCAGCAAACTCATTACTGGGTATATACTGAAAGGATTATAAATCATTCTACTATAAAGACACATGCACATGTATGTTTATTGCAGCACTATTCACAATAGCAAAGTCTTGGAACCAACCTAAATGCCCATCAGTGATAGACTGGATAATGAAAATGTGGCACATATACACCATGGAATACTATGCAGCCATAAAAATGTTGAGTTCATGTCCTTTGCAGGGACATGGATGAAGCTGGAAACCATCATTCTCAGCAAACTAACACAGGAACAGAAAACCCAACACTGCATTTTCTCACTCACAAGTGAGAGTTGAACAATGAGAACACATGGACTAAGGAATGGGAACATCAACCACTAGGGCCTGTCGGGGAGTGGGGGCTAGGGGAGGGATAGCATTAGGAGAAATACCCAATGTAGATGATGGGTTTATGGGTGCAGCAAATCACCATGGCACGTGTATACCTATGTAACAAACTTGCATGTTCTGTACATGTATCCCAGAACTTAAAGTACAATAATAATAACAAACAATAATAATACAGAACAAGATCATGTCCTTTACAGGGACATAGATGGAGTTGGAGGCCATTATCTTTAGCAATCTAAACAGGAACAGAACACCAAATACTTCATGTTCTCACTCATAAGTGAGAGCTGAACAATGAGAACACATGGACACAAGGAGGGGAACACACACCGGGGCCTGTTATGGAGGTGAGGAGAGGGAGAGCATCATGATAAATAGCTAATGCATGTGGGGCTTAATACCTAGGTGATGGGTTGATAAGTGCAGTAAACTTATAAGTGGGAGCCAAATGATGAGAACACATGGACACAAAGAGGAGAACAACACACACTGGGGCCTATCAGAGGGTGGATGGTGGGAAGAGGGAGAGGGTCAGGAAAAATAACTAATAGGTAATAGGCTTAATACCTGAGTGATAAAATAACATTTAAGAAAAGAAAAAGCAAACTGGCTATGTCATGCTTCTATTAAGTCTTTACTTCCTTCATAATAACAACAAACCCCCATGACACAAGTTTACCTATGTAACAAACCTACGTGTGTACCCTAAACTTAAAAGTTAAAAAAAGAAAAAGAAGTTTCTTTCATGACCCTAGGAAAGGTAGCTCTTCCAGGAAGGAAGGTCTAGTAAAAGGCCTATGATCCTGAGAGTTATTAAACCTGATCTGACTTTGAAAAATTATCACTTGATTAGACTACTTTATCAAGCTCCTGTTCACTCTCCCAGTCTCCAATCTCCCCATTCCAGTTCATCCTCCACAGTGTCACAAGATTAATTTCTTGAAAAGAAAAAGAAAAGAAAAGAAAAGGAAAAGCAACTTGGCTACGTCATGCTTCTATTAAGTCTTTACTTCCTTCATAATATATAGTATAAACCCTCTCAGCATGGCATATAAAACTCTACTGTTTGGTCCTCATCTACTTCTCATACAACCATTTCTCATTGCTCCTTGTCATAGTCTATCCCCTATGCAAACAATGTTCCAGCCACCTTTAATTTGTTACCATTCTGTAAATATAGTACATTGTTTAATGTGCTTTTACCTTTGCACATCCTATTTCCTCAACCTAACATACCTGTCCCCTCCCTTCCTCTTCTAAAAATTCCTACTTTTCCTTTAAGACTCAGTTTAAATGTTACCTTTTCTGTGCAACCCTCCCTATGCTTACCATGAAGAATTCATCCTTTATACTTCCACAGCATCCTGGGCATGCAATTATCATAGTACTTATCTCACTTATAACCACACTGTATTGTCAGTTTGTCTGTCTCCTAAGTTTCTTGAAGGGTAAGTCTGTATCATTTTCATCTCTGTATCCCAAACATATAACCTGGCCCAGAGTGTTACTCATTAAGTATTTATTAAGTAAATGAATGGATGAGCTATGATAAGAACTGCTATTTGTGATCAACATATAACATAATATATACAGTTAACAAATAAGGCATGACTAGTCTTCTTTGATGCCCCATTCTTTATTTGAAGCTTTAATCTAAGGATTTAGGGAATGTAGAATTGCCAGCTGGAAGAAAAAAAAAAGTTTGTCTCAACTATATCTTTCTTGGGGAGCTGTTGACCATTTTGTGGATATAGGGGAAGGAGCTTGACCATCAAAGTCTACTTTTCAGTCTTTTGGAAGCAATGAATTTCTCATTGTACCACTCCACTTCTAATTTTGATTTAAATTTCCTGACATTATAGCACAACTCCTAACATTTAGAATTTATTTTCCCTTTTTCCTCTTAATCCTCTTTATTTTTTCCCCAACTTTATCCCTCACCAAGAGCCGATTTTCATTGCATGTATTTAAATAAACTGCCAACCCATTATGCCATTTACACTAGAAGCCCGGTAATAAAGTAGGACCTTCTCCAAGGTCATTCATATACTCTCTGATATCTGGGAAAGTGCTGAGAGAAAAACAAGTAGATAACTCAATCTGTCACGTGGATCTATGGAGAATGTACAAATACCTCATTTCCATAACGACATTGTACTTGATGTCCCAACATAATGAATGACATGCTATGACTGAAAACTAAACAGAGTCTAATGGTAAATGCATTAATTAGTGACCTGTTTACACTTCTCCTGGGAAGGATGGCCATTTGTTACAGCTGCTGTCATGCAAGAACACTGACTGTTGTTGGGTCTCCACTCTGGGAATGCATATAAATTTGTGAGATTCTCCCACATTATCATTTGCTGACAGGCGTTAATGACACTAATGAAAGCAGGAGAGCTTGATTCAAACACACAAATAATTATAATTGATAATAGATATGTGAACATGGCCTTCATTAATACATTTTTTAATGATGCAGAGATGGAAGTTAAAAAGCGGGTGTCTAGACATATATTTATGGCACCTCCACCTCCTTCAGTCCAAGATAATAATTCTACCTCTTTGATTTATCCATCTTTTAGTTTTATACCTAAGAAAGCAGAATACTCATGTTCTGGTAAGAGAAATACAGAGAAAAGAGAGTAGATCCAGCTCTATTCAGTTAATGACAATTATCAACGAGAATAGTGCCTGAAATCAAAAGATCACCAGCTTTTGTCTTAGGAAATGTTTGATGATGGATGTAAATTAAAGGGGTTATTCAGAGGAAAAGGAGCATTTACTAATGATGTTCAAGCCTAGTTGAAGTCTTCTAATTTAGAAAAAGATGAGTGTATTACCTATATGCCTCCAATATCAGTGATTTCTCAGGTAATAACACCCTTGACAAATAGTCACATTATAATGAGGAAAATAGTATGTGTTGACAACATTCTGTTAATAATTTACACTTTCATTGTCTTTTTTTTATCATGATTGAAGGACCAAATCTCTCTATTTCTGATCAAGAGAGGACAACAGAACGCCAATGTTTTTGGAAGTCATGCCTGTAGTTATTCAGATGTTTGCACTATCTAAGCAACTGGTTTGACCAACTTGTAGCCTGGTTTTATTGGGAACATAACTACAGAGTTCGAAACCAAATGGTAGGGGCAAACGATTCAAGAAAACAATGGGTTTGCTCAGTGTAGAGGTGATGAACAAAGTCAGTTGCATTATTAAATTAGTCTTTTACTAATTACTTTACTGAATAAACCCATCAGTTTAAGTATAGTGCTCAGATCAAAGTTCCTGAATAGATATAATCATATTAAGCAGTGAATGACACATTACTTCTACTAAGTTGCATCATCAAACTGAGAATACCAATGATTCCATTGTAAATACAGCTATGTACTCTGAGGACTAAGATAGACAAGTAAATCTCTGCCATCTTTTCAATGGAAACTTACTCGCTTAAAACTTTAAAAATTATATAATGCCATATAAGGGCCCCAGAGTGGAGGCAGTGAGATTTCATTTTTAAGAGAGTGATTACCCACTTAGGCTGTTAAGCTTTATTAGGAGTCTGTTTTAATAGGAATCTGGTTTGAATTAAGAGTAAAATGAAACTGTAACGCACAAGAGGCCTAACACTAGCCTTGAGTTTGGTCTCAGAGCTAAGAGACAGATGGCTTCCGATTGCCCCTCAGAAGCTTTTATGTTTTAAGCACGTTGATTATTTTATCCTGCTAATAATCTGTGTGCTCTGTGATCACATGATCAGTCAGTCTCCCTACCCCCAGAGAGAATACACAGGATGTGAATAGTTTCCAGCTGCCTAATGTTGACTCTGTGGTACAGATACATATTTTTAAATCATAAATTGGACTCTCTCCACCCAGGGTCCTGATGCCTCAGGCTCCAAGCAATCACAAGTCAGCAGGTGGCATCTAGGGTTCAGCTAGGACTCAGAACCAGGAGATTCACTTTAGTAGATCTCCAACGCTGTGGAGTAAAACTGATGATGTGAGCAAAGGGTAGTTAGGCACAGCTCTAATTGCCCAAGTGCAAATTGGTCCCATTTGCAAGAAATTTCACTATTACTAAGTAGCTAGCTGGTAATGGAACAGCTCAGTCCACACAGCCACACTGAATATGCATCACAAATCAAATTTATTCACTTATTTATTACTTAATTAAAGTAATAAATATTTATTGAGTATCTATTATGTGCCAAGCATTATACTGGGTCCTAGGGATACAGCAGTGAACAAGACAGACACAGCTTCGGACTTCACATGGCTTATTTTGTTTGCGCTAGCAGAAGCATAGTGCAGAGGTTAAACACTTAGCAGCCAGGCTGCCTAGGGTGTAAATCCTGGCTCTTCTGCTTACTAGCTTTGTGAATGTGGCAAATTACTTTCCTCCTCTGAGTGCCTTAGTTTCCCATCTAAAAGACTGTGATAAAACCATTATCTAACTCATTGAGTTGACATAAAAATTAACTGGGTTAATGTCACATGGTAAGCACTACATAAGTGTTGGACATTTTTGTTAGCTATGTTCTGCAGTGTCTGCCGATCATTCTGGAAACAACAGTCTACAACCCATGAATTATTGCTTCCAAGGTACAGCGTGGCTCCTCTTACCACTCACAATGGGGATTTTCCTAAATCGGAGGTAAAGAAACCAGTATAACTTCAATACCTACTACCATAAACTCCAAAAACAAATCTCTGTCATCTCTTGGCCTCAATTTACCTCATCTATAAATTAGAGCTTGTAACTAGATGATCTGGTACTAGTAGTGATTAAAAACACTGGGTTTGAATACTGACTTCACTACTAACTAGCTTTATGATCTTGAGCAAGTTAATTTTAAGAGCTCTTCTTTGTTTTTGGTGCTCTGCAATTTTACTATGATATATCTAGAAACAGACTTATTTTTACTCATTCTACTTAGGACTTGTGCTTTTTGAATTTCAAGACTCCCATCATTCATCAATTCTGAAAAAAAATTCATTATCTCTTTAAAAATTAGTTGTCCCCCATTCTCTCTAGTACTTCCATTAGAAATTCATTTTAGATGTATATTGGACCTTTTGTCTATCGTCCATGTCTTTTAATCTCTCTTCAAGGATCTCAAATAGTGGTTTAAACACAAAGCCCTAAAATATCAAGACATGCCCTCAGTAACTTTTTTTTTTTTTTTATTATACTTTAAGTTCTAGGGTACATGTGCATAACGTGCAGGTTACATATGTATACATGTGCCATGTTGGTGTGCTGCACCCATCAACTCGTCAGCACCCATCAATTCATCATTTATATCAGGTATAACTCCCCAATGCAATCGCTCCCCCCTCCCCCCTCCCCATGATAGGCCCCAGTGTGTGATGTTCCCCTTCCCGAGTCCAAGTGAGCTCATTGTTCAGTTCCCACCTATGAGTGAGAACATGCGGTGTTTGGTTTTCTCTTCTTGTGATAGTTTGCTAAGAATGATGGTTTCCAGCTGCATCCATGTCCCTACAAAGGACGCAAACTCATCGTTTTTTATGGCTGCATAGTATTCCATGGTGTATATGTGCCACATTTTCTTAATCCAGTCTGTCACTGATGGACATTTGGGTTGATTCCAAGTCTTTGCTATTGTGAATAGTGCCGCAATAAACATACGTGTGCATGTGTCTTTGTAGTAGAATAATTTATAATCCTTTGGGTATATACCCAGTAGTGGGATGGCTGGGTCATATGGTACATCTAGTTCTAGATCCTTGAGGAATTGCCATACTGTTTTCCATAATGGTTGAACTAGTTTACAATCCCACCAACAGTGTAAAAGTGTTCCTATTTCTCCACATCCTCTCCAACACCTGTTGTTTCCTGATTTTTTAATGATTGCCATTCTAACTGGTGTGAGATGGTATCTCATTGTGGTTTTGATTTGCATTTCTCTGATGGCGAGTGATGATGAGCATTTTTTCATGTGTCTGTTGGCTGTATGAATGTCTTCTTTTGAGAAATGTCTGTTCATATCCTTTCCCCACTTTTTGATGGGGTTGTTTGTTTTTTTCTTGTATATTTGTTTGAGTTCTTTGTAGATTCTGGAAATTAGCCCTTTGTCAGATGAGTAGATTGCAAAAATTTTCTCCCATTCTGTAGGTTGCCTGTTCACTCTGATGGTAGTTTCTTTTGCTGTGCAGAAGCTCTTTAGTTTAATGAGATCCCATTTGTCAATTTTGGCTTTTGCTGCCGTTGCTTTTGGTGTTTTAGAAATCAAAACCACAATGAGATACCATCTCACACCAGTTAGAATGGCAATCATTAAAAAATCAGGAAACAATAGGTGTTGGAGAGGATGTGGAGAAATAGGAACACTTTTACACTGTTGGTGGGATTGTAAACTAGTTCAACCATTATGGAAAACAGTATGGCGATTCCTCAAGGATCTAGAACTAGATGTACCATATGACCCAGCCATCCCACTACTGGGTATATACCCAAAGGATTATAAATTATGCTACTACAAAGACACATGCACACGTATGTTTATTGCGGCACTATTCACAATAGCAAAGACTTGGAATCAACCCAAATGTCCATCAGTGACAGACTGGATTAAGAAAATGTGGCACATATACACCATGGAATACTATGCAGCCATAAAAAAGGATGAGTTTGCGTCCTTTGTAGGGACATGGATGCAGCTGGAAACCATCATTCTTAGCAAACTATCACAAGAAGAGAAAACCAAACACCGCATGTTCTCACTCATAGGTGGGAACTGAACAATGAGTTCACTTGGACTCGGGAAGGGGAACATCACACACTGGGGCCTATCATGGGGAGGGGGGAGGGGGGAGGGATTGCACTGGGGAGTTATACCTGATATAAATGATGAATTGATGGGCACTGACGAGTTGATGGGTGCAGCACACCAACATGGCACAAGTATACATATGTAACAAACCTGCACGTTATGCACATGTACCCTAGAACTTAAAGTATAATAAAAAAAAAAAAAAATCACCAGCTACAATTGACAGTTCCAAAATACTCAGCATTGGTACATTAGAAAACACCCAATAAATGTGGTAAACATAAATCCATGACTTAATAAATGAAGTGAACAAGTTTACATAAAAAGTAAAGACAAAGGAGGGCATTGATGAGGAAAGAGGAAGAGAATGGTGGCAGAAAGTACTATCTGTTTGTCCTGGGAGTGAGATCTAGTTTACAGGGTAAAGAACAAACTCCTTAGCATTGTATTGTATTTATGACCCCAATGTGATTTTCAGACCCATTTGCTACTCTGCCCAGTGATCGAGCCCTTTCCTTAAACACACACACACACGCGCGCACACGCACACACACCTCTACCACTGTTCATACTGTTTCCTTTACTTGCAGTGATCTCTCTGCTTTCCCCACCCCTTTACTCCTAGTGATCTTTCAGGAAGTGAAATGCTTCCTCTTGAGCACCTTCCCAACCACCAACACACCTTCCTCCTCTCTTCCTCCTAACTTACCACTCTTTCTCCTGACATCCATAGCACTTTTTGCTTATCCCCATTTTGGAACTTGACATCTTATGTCATCCTTGTACAAACATCTATCTTTCCCTCTAGACCATGAACTAGATAGATCAAGACATGTTCCTTAGGTACCATGAGTATCCAGCTTCTAACATAACAACAAACATATAGTAGGTGCTCAGTACATGCTGAGTAAATGATTGAATGACCAGGGTCTGAAGTGTCTCTCCTGCAGCTTCAAGTAGACAGCTTAGCTCTTCACAACCTGAGAAGACACTTGTCTGGTGTGGTGGGGGTGGAGTGTGTGTGTGTGTGTGTGTGTGTGTGTGTGTGTGTGTGTGTGTTGCAATATCCTAGGTCATCTAAAATGAATAGTAATGGTCCAGTTGCAAGCAGTGGAGCAAAAATGAATGGAAAATATTCCCATGTAAAAGTGAATTTAGCCACAGACCTTACACCCTTCACAGAAATTTATTTAAAAAGAGTCATAGACTTAAATGTGAAACACAAAACTATACAAATACTAGAAGATAACTCAGGAGAAAATCTAGATGACCTTGGGTTTGGACATGGCTTTTTAGATACAACACCAAAGGCATAATCTATGAAAGAAATAATTGATAAGCTGGACTTCATTAAAATTAAAAACCCCTGCTTTGTGTAAGAAACTGTCAGAGAACTAAAAGACAAGCCTCAGACTGGGAAAAAAATGTTTGCAAAAGATAACTGATAAAAGACTGCTGTTCAAAATATGCAAAAACTCTTAAAACTCAGCAATAAGAAAACTACTAACAACTCAAGGAAAAAACTGCAGGTACAAAATTACAGTTAGGATGTATTAGTCCATTTTTATACTGCTATAAAGAACTGCCTGAGACTGGGTAATTTATCATTCATAAAGGAAGAGGTTTAGTTGAATCACAGTTCAGCATGGCTGGGGAGGCCTCAGGAAACTTACAATCATGGTGGAAGGTGAAGGGGAAGCAAAGCAACTTCTTCACAAGGTGCAGGAAGGAGAAGTACTGAGTGAAGGGGGAAGAGCCCCATATAAAACCATGAAATCTCATGATAACTCAATATCACCAGAACAGCATGGGGGAAATCACCCCCATGATTCAATTACCTTCACCTTGTCTCCCCTTGACATATGGGGATTATGGGGATTACAATTCAAGATGAGATTTGGGTGAGAACACAAAGTCTAACCATATCACAGGAAGAGTAAGTTCTGCTATTTTAATGCACAGTAAAGTAACTAGAGCAAATAACAATGTAGTGCATATTTCAATATTGCTAGAAGAGATTTTTAATGTCATCACCACAAAGAAATAATAAATGTTTAAAGTAGTGAATATACAACTAAAAGAAATAGAGAACCAAGAGCAAACCAATCCCAAAGCTAGCAGAAGACAAGAAATAACCAAAATCAAAGATGAACTGAAGGGGATTGAGATGAAAAAAAAATTCAAAAGATCAACAAATCTGAGAGTTGGTTTTTTGAAAAAATTAATAAAATACATAGGCCACCATCTAGACTAATAAAGAAGAAAATAGATCCAATTAAACACAATTAGAAATGACAAAGGGTATACTACCACTGGCCCCAAAGAAATACAACCATCAGAGAATACTATGAACACCTCTATACACACAAACTAGAAAATCTAGAAGAAATGGATAAATTATTGGACACATACACCCTCCACAGACTGAACCAGGAAGAAACTGAATCCTTGAATAGAACAATAATGAGCTCCAACATTGAATCAGTAATAAGTAGCCTACCAACCCCAAAAAAACCCAGGACCAGACTGATTCAAAACTGAATTCTAACAGATGTACAAAGAAGAGCTGGTGTGATTCCTACTGAAACTATTTCCAAAATTTGAGGAGAAGAGACTCCTCCTAACTCATTCTATGAGACCAGCATCATTCTGATACCAAAACCTAGCAGACACAACAAAAAAAGAAAACTTCAGACCAGTATTCTTGATGAACATCAACAAAATAATGGCAAACTGAACCCAGCAGCACATCAAAAACCATATCCACCATGATTGAGTAGGCTTTATCCCTGGATGCAAGCTTGGTTTAACATACACAAATCAATAAACGTGATTCATCACATAAACAGAACTAAAGAGAAGAACCGCGTTATTATCTCAATAGATGCAGAAATGGCTTTCAATCAAATTCAATACCCCTTCATGTTAAAAACTCTCAATAAAATAGATCTTGAAGGAAGATACATCAAAATAATATGAGCCATATACCTCAAATCCACAGCCAATATCAGACTGAATGGGCAAGAGCTGGTGCATTCCCCTTGAAAATCGGCACAAGACAAGGATGCCCTCCCTTCAACATAGTATTAGAAGTTCTGGCCAGGGCAATCAAGCAAGAGAAAGAAAGAAGGGGCATCCAAAATGGGAAGAGAAAGCGAAACTATCCCTGTTTTCAGACAATATAATCTTATATCTAGGAAACCCCACAGTCTCAGCCCAAAAGCCCCTTCAGCTGATAAAAACTTCAGCAAAGTCTCAGGATACAAAATTAATGTACAAAAATAACTAGAATTCCTATACACCAATAGCAGTCAAGCTGAGAGTCAAATCAGGAATGCAATCCCATTCACACCTGACACAAAAAGAATAAAATATTATACCTAGGAATACAGTTAACCAGGAAGGTGAAATCTCTACAAGGAGAACTACAAAACACTGTTCACAGAAATCAGAGATGACATAAATGGAAAAACATGCCATGCTTATGGTTAGGAAAAATCAATATTATTAAAATAGTCAGTCATACCGCCCAAAGCAATTTATAGAGTCAATGCTATTTCTATCAAACTACCAGTGACATTCTTCACAGAACTAGAAAAACGTATTTTAAAATTCATTTGGAACCAAAAAAGCCTAAATAGCCAAGGCAATCCTAAGCAAAAAGAACACAGCTGGAGGCATCATGCTCTCCAACTTCAAACTATACTACAGGGCTATGGTAACCAAAACAGCATGGTACTGATACAAAAACATACATGTAGACCAATGGAACAGAATAGAGAGCCCAGAAATAAGGCTGCACATCTACAACTATCAGATTTTTTACAAAGCTGACAAAAAATAAGCAATGGGGAAAGCATTTCCTATTCAATAAGTAGTGCTGGGAGAACTGGCTAGCCATATGCAGAAGATTGAAATTAGACCCCTTTCTGGCCAGGCACAGTGGCTCACGCATGTAATCCCAGCACTTTGGGAGGCCAAGGCAGACAAATCACAAGGACAGGAGATTGAGACCATCCTGGCTAACATGGTGAAACCCATCTCTACTAAAGCATTTCTTGCGGAGTTGATTTCCAGTTTTATTCCACTGTGGTCTGAGAAAGTACTTGGTGTGATTTTGATTTTCTTAAATTTACTGAGACTTGTTTTGTAGGCTATCATATGATCTATCTTGGAGAATGTTCCATGTGCTGATGAACAAAATGTGTATTCTGCAGTTGTTGGGCATGATGTTCTATAGATAGCTGTTAAGCCCATTTGCTGTATAGTGTAAGTCCACTGTTTCTTTGTTGACTTTCTGTCTTGATGACCTGTCTAGTGCTATCGTTGGAATACTGAAGTCCCACAGTATTATTGCATCACTATCTCATTTCTTAGGTCTAGTAGTAATTGTTTTATAAATTTGGGAGCTCCAGTGTTAGGTGCATATATATTTAGAACTGTGATATTTTCCTGTTGACTAGTCTTTTTATCATTATGTAATGTCCCTCTTTGTTTCTTTTTAACTGCTGTTGCTTTAATGTTTGTTTTGTCTGATATAAGAATAGCTATTTCTGCTCGCTTTCGATATCCATTGCATGGAATATCTTTTCCCACCTTAAGTTTATGTGAGTCCTTATATGTTAGGTGAGTCTCCTGAAGAAGGCAGGAGAATGGTTGGTTGAATTCTTATCCATTCTGTTATTCTGTATCTTTTAAGTGGAGCATTTAGTCCATTTACATTCAATGTTAGTATTGAGATGTGACGTACTATTCTATTCATCATGCTATTTGTTGCTCGAACACATTGTTTTTTTAAATTGTGTTTCTGTTATATAAGTCCTGTGAGATTTATGCTTTAAGGAGGTTCTATTTTGGTGTATCTTGAGGATTTGTTTCAAGATTTAGAGCCCCTTTTAGCAGTTCTTGTAGTGTTGGCTTGGTAGTGGTGAATTCTCTCATCATTTGTTTGTCTGGAAAAGACTGTATCTTTCCTTCATTTATGAGGCTTACTTTCACTGAATACAAAATTCTTCACTGATAATTGTTTTGTTTAAGGAGGCTGGATATAGGACCCCAATCCCTTCTGGGTTATAGGGTTTCTGCTGAGAAATCTGCTGTTAATCTGATAGGCCTTCCTTTGTATGTTACCTGATGCTTTTGCCTCACAGCTTTTAAGTTTCTTTCCTACATCTTGACTTTAGGTCACCTGATGACTATGTGCCTAGGCAACGATATGTTTACCATGAATCTCCCAGGTGTGCTTTGAGCTTCTTGTATTTGGATGTCTAGATCTCTAGCAAGGCCAGTGTTAGTCCATTTTCATGCTGCTGATAAAGACATGCCCGAGACTGGGCAATTAAAAAATGGACTTACAGTTCCATGTGGCTGGGGAAGCTTCACAATCATGGTGGAAGGCTAGGCAGAGCAAGTCATGTCTTACATGGATGGCAGTAGGCATAGAGAGAGAACTTGTAAAGGGTAACTCTTCTTTATAAAACCATCAGATCTCATGAGCCTCATTCACTATCACAAGAATAGCATAAGAAAGACTTGCCCCCATGATTCAGTTACTTCTCACCTGGTCCCTCCCACAACACCTGGGAATTCAAGATGAGATTTCGATGGGGACATAGCTGAACCATATCAGCCAGGAAAGTTTTCCTCAATTATACCCTCAAATATGTTTTCCAAACATTTGGATTTTTCTTCTTCCTCAGAAATACCAATTATTCTTAGATTTGGATGCTTAACATAGTCCCAAAGTTCTTGGAGGCTTTGTTCATTTTCTTAAATTCTTTTTTCTTTGTCTTTGACAGTTTGGGTTAATTCAAAAGCCTTGTCTTCAAGTTCTGAAGTCCTTTCTTCTGCTTGTTTGATTCTACTGCTGAGACTTTCCAGTGCATTTTGCATTTCTCTAAGTGTGTCCTTCATTTCCAGAAGTTGTGACTGTTTTTTATTTATGCTCTCTATTTCACTGAAGAATTTTCCTTTCATATCCTGTATCATGTTTTTGATTTCTTTAAGTTGGAGTTCGCCTTTCTCTGGTGCCTCCTTGATTAGCTTAAAAATTGACCTTCTGAATTATTGTTTTCCTGGCAATTCAGAGATTTCATCTTGGTTTGGATCCATTGCTAGTGAGCTGGTATGATCTTTTCAGGGAGTTAAAGAACCTTGTTTTGTCATATTACCAGAATTGTTTTTCTGGTTCCTTCTCATTTGGGTAGACTGTGTCAGATGGAAGATCTGGTATTCAAGGGCTGCTGTTCAAATTCTTTTATCCCACAGGATGCTCCCTTGATGTGGTGGTCTCACTCTTCCCATAGGAATGGGGATTCCTGAGAGCTCAACTGTAGTGATTGTCTTTCTTTCTCTGGGTCTAGCCACCCAGTAGACCTACCAGGCTCTTGGCTGGTACTGGGGAGTGTCTAAGAAGTATCCTGTGATGTGATCCATCTTCAGGTCTTGCAGCCATGGATACCATCACCTGCTCCAGTGGAGGGAGCAGAGGAGTGAAGTAGACTCTGTGAGGTTCTTTGGTTGTATTTTTGTTTCATGCACTGGTTTCGTATTAGCTGGCCTTTAGCCAGGAGGTGGCGCTTTCAAGAGTGCATCAGTTGCAGTCCTATAAGGACGCAAACTTGCCCTAGGGACAACTGGTTAAGTGTTCAGGTTTCTCAGGTGGTGCGCAGGGCCATAGAGCTCCCAAGAGATTACGACTTTCATCTTTGGCTACCAGGACAGGTAGAGAATGACCACCAGATGGGGTTGGGGATTGATGTGTCTGAGCTCAGCCTTTCCTTGGGCAGGGCTTGCTGAGGCTGCTGTGGGGGATGGAAGTTTAGTTCCCAGTCCAGTGGAGTTATATTCCCAGGGGGATTATGGCTGCCTCTGCTGAGTCATGTAGGTCACCAAGGAAGTGGAGGAAAGTCAGCAGTCACAGGCCTCACCCCACTCCCTCACAGCCTGCAGTCCTAAAGGCCAGTCTCACTCCCACTGTGCCTCACCAACAACACTGAACCTATTTTCAGGCAGCCGGTGACCAGGACTTCCCCAGACCACGAGCCTCCTCACTGAGAAGGCAAGCAGACTTATAGTTTTTCAGCATCTCAGGGAGCCTGCAGCTTTGATCCAGTTCCATCAAAGGGTCTGTGGATTCTCTCATCTCTCCTGGTATGTTCCTGTGGTAGTTCTTGGAGCAAAAGTTCACAATGTGAGTCTCCACATGCTGCTCTCTCTGTCCAAGCAGGAGCTGCAAGCTAGTCCTGCCTCCTGTCTGCCATGTTAATCCAACAGTTATCTTTTATCTTTTTGATAATTGCTATTCTGATCGGTGTGAAGTGTTATCTCATTGTAGTTTAATTTGCAATGAAAACCAAAAGTAAATAAATAGGATTACATCAACTTTAAAAAGCTTCTGCACAACAAAGGAAACAATTAACAGAATGAAGAGGTAACCTAAAGACTGGACAAGAAATATTTCAAAGCCATACATCTGATAAGGATATATAACAAACTCAAAACAACTCAATAGCAAGAAAACAAATAACCCAATTAAAAATGGGCAAAGGATCTGAATAGAAATTCCTCAAAAGACATACAAATAGCCAACAAATATATGAAAGAAATGCTTAACATCACTAATCATGAGGAAGACTATCTTGACTGTGGAGACAAAACACTGGACTAAATGATCAAAATACTCTGTAAAGCCCTTGAAGAAGAGATAAGATGACTACTTATCTTAAATAGACTAAATATTTACCTGCCTGTATGCAGGAGCTGTGTCAGAAGATATCTTCAGATTCCATCAGCCTCATGACTCCATCATTTCTAATGCCCATTTTAATAGTTTCCTCCTAATGCACATGGGGTGTGTATACAACACAGAAAATCTGGGGAAAAATAGTTGAATCCACAGGGAAGAAACACACACACACTACAAAAATGAGGTTGTTTAACTGGATCTTTCACTTTTAGTCACGTGGACATTATGTGAGTGCAGCATATAAATGTGTTTTGGTCAGAAAAGGACACAGAACTTATAAAAGACTAGAAAGTGTGAAGAAATACAACCATAGTATCAGGAGGAAGATAAAATTTTAACGAATAATTATTAGAGGAGTTGTGGGGAAAGAATACTTTTTAGTCAGAATTTTCAATGCTAAGTACAAAGGTGAATAAGCACATTAAAAAACAATGCATTGTGTTATGTTTTTATCCTTTGCCCACATTCTGGACATCTTTAAGCCAAAAAATAACCATTTCCTTTCTTAAAGCTGTACTATATTAACATAATCTTGAGTGTGGCCCTAAAAAGGCAAACAGGTGGAGCCACATCATTGTGAAACAGGACAGCCTGGACCAATTTGTCAAATTGATATCACTTCAAAAGAAGGAGACAAGAATACAGGACTATCACGGGAATCACAGAGACCATGCTGCTGTGATTCAATAGGACTTTCATCTCCAACTTCAAAAGGCTCCATTAATCTCCTAACCATCTATCTAGGCGTTAAGGAGAAGGAAATGGAGAGTTTTGAACACAAATTTTCTGCTCCTACCTATTGCTCCCAGTGACACAGGAGACAGAAATAAACATTCCTCCAGAAGACCCAGAAGAAACTCCCCACGCCAACAGAGTGGGAGTGAGGAAAGGTTGGCATCACATATGCATCAGGCATATGAATGTGAAATATCCCTGAATCAAGGCTATTGGATAGTCCCTGAGCCTCTGTTTTCTGTGATGTGTGAATGGCAATATTAGATCGTGTCCTCTGCATCCCATTTGTAAAATTTCTTGCCCACAAATCTAGTTAGTTTCTAAGTAATTTACATGTGTAATGTATTTGCTTGTAAAATTCAAAATTGATGACTTACCTACACTTTATCACTCTTCTTTATGGTCATGCTCAGCCTAATCAACTGACCACCCAGCAGTGTATACTATACATTTACCAAGCCCTTCGCCCTGGACCTAATGAACTCTAGGAGCTGGAAGGGCTCAGGTAAGAAACTGAAGGCCCCTGGTTCACTCTACAGTTTTTGCCAATGGGCTTTCTCTATTTGGGTATGTGACTGGTTATCTAAGTAAAATGGAGTTCCAAGGTAGTAGAGCTAATTTTTGTAATATATAGTTAAGAGTTTTGCCCTGCTCCTGGGCGCCATGCTTAAAATGGACACCAGTGGTCCAAAGACGTTAAGAAAGAAAAGGCAATAGTGTTGGAATTGTTCACAGTGTGATCTCAGGCCCACCTGCATCACAATCACAATCACAGGTGAATATTAAACCTACAGATTCCTGGATTCCACCCCAGACCTGCTGAATCAGAATCTATAGATTGGAGTCCAGGTATCTGAATGACAATAAACTCCACCAAGTGATTTTGACACTCACCAACATTCAAGAATCACTAGCTTAGTGCAAACTCATCCCCACAGCTAGGAAACAACTCATAAGTGCGCACAGCATTCTAGCATGGAATCTCCTCAGTGAGACCTCCAGATCTCAATCAATGAACTAAAAAGTATTTCACTGCCCAAATACATACATGATTCTCTCAGTGAACCTCAATTTCCTTTCTCTAAAACAAAGATAATAACAGCACATACCTCTTACAGGCTGTGGAGAAAATTAAATGATGTACATGTACAACGCTTCACACACTGCCTAGCCCATGATAAATCATTCAATACATCTTAGTAATTCTAATAAGAAAATATTCAAGTACCATCAGAGTGAACAGGCAGCCTACAAAATGGGAGAAAACTTTGCAATCTACTCATCTGACAAAGGGCTAATATCCAGAATCTACAAAGAACTCAAACAAATATACAAGAAAAAAACAAACAACCCCATCCAAAAGTGGGCAAAGGATATGAACAGACATTTCTCAAAAGAAGACATTCATACAGCCAACAGACACATGAAAAAATGCTCATCATCACT
>NC_045445.1:33655878-33662865 GCF_002776525.5 Piliocolobus tephrosceles | reverse complement strand
TTTACCTACTTAAGCCTCAGCGATGGCGGGCGCCCCTCCCCCAGCCTCGCTGCTGCCTTGCCGTTAGATTGCCGCAGACTGCTGTGTTAGCAAGGAGGGAGGCTCCGTGGGCGTGGGACCCTCCCGGCCAGCTGTGGGATATATTCTGCGGTGTGCCGGTTTGCTTACAGCACAGTATTGGGGTGGGAGTTACCCGATTTTCCAGGTGTTGTGTGTCTCAGTTCCCCTGGCTAGGAAAAGGGACTCCCTTCCCCCTTGCGCTTCCCAGGTGAGGCAATGCCTCGCCCTGCTTCAGCTCTCGCTGGTCAGGCTGCAGCAGCTGACCAGCACCGATTGTCCGGCACTCCCGAGTGAGATGACCCCAGTACCTCAGTTGAAAATGCAGAAATCACCGGTCTTCTGTGTCGCTCACTCTGGGAGATGGAGACTGGAGCTGTTCCTATTTGGTCATCTTGCTCCGCCCTGCTGGTGATTGTTTGACATGCGGAACCCAAAGAGAGCAGAACTCTCCATAGTCCCCATCCTAGTGCCTCCCTGCCATCATTCCTGTGCCCTTCTAGGGGATTTGGCCAAGACTTCTGGAAGCCAATGCCTTCCAGCTATATATAGTGTTGATATTCTGATATATTTGCCAAGACTGTAGTTTATATGCAATCATTTCTTCTCCAGTTGCCTCCTGGACTTATCAGTGGGACTGAAACACAACATAAAGACTACTGCCAATATTAAAGTTTTTGGCAAAGAAGTGTACACCTGAATCTTCTTCTTTGTGCGGGGAGGTAGGATTGGGCACTGGACTTGTCATAGAGCAAGCTGTTGTAAAGAAGTGAAGTGGATCCTGGAGATGTTTCTGTTGTAGTGGCAGCACACTATCTCACCAGGTGCTTGGAACTGGCTCCAAGTCTCTGGGAGGGGAACTGGTTGGCATCAGCAAACAAAGGAGGAAAAAAAATCTGAGCAGGTGTATTTTCAAGAAATACCTGAAGTAAAACTGAGAAGGAGTCTCCTCCTAGCTCCCACATTGGGGCTGTCTTCATGGCAAGTACATGATTCAGAATTCCATGGAATAGTAGTCTCCATATCCTTAGTTATCTGCCTGAGCCTGCTGCCTGTAGATGCAAACCCAACCAGGATGTCACATTCTCTATCTCTGGTGTATAGTTGGTGCCTATATTTATCCCTAGCTATCCCACCCGTGATATCTGATCTTCTCCAAACAAGGAAGTTGGCACAATCCAGAATTTCAGATTTGTTTGGGGAAATGTGTTTTCTTTCTCCACCAGACTTCCTCTGTCAGTCAAGAAAAGTGGCCAAGTCCTTTCTCTTTGCAAACTCATCACTAGGGACAGGGTGGGATGGGGGAGGGACCCAAGGCCATACAACCTGAAGAGATTACCATTTAATTTTGGAAGTAGCAGAGAACACCCCTGAAAAAAATGTCTAAAATTCTCCTTTACAGTCTGGCTCAAAACTCATCACCTCCAAGAAGCCTTCTTTTCTATATCTCCCCCCATCACTACGTTCACTAGAGGCTATCTTGAATTTACAGTGATATGTGTAGACATTGCTTAGCTCCACCGAAAGCATAGGCCCCTTAAGGGGAATGTCCAGGCCTTCCTCTAGTTTCTAACACCCGTGGTGTCTGTCACAAGGCAGGTGTTTGGTAAATGTTTGTTAAATAAATCCCATGGGTTTTGGAATAACTGTTACCATTAATGTTATTTTTTTTCCTACGTGCCTAGGTCTTGACTGTCTACATAGGGCCTTCACATCCCTTTTTCCTTGAATCCTCATCATGGCCTATGAAGTTTCTGCTCTCATGTAAGGGCCATCCATGATGCTAGATATACTGCTGTAGACAAAAAACCTTCATGTTTGTACAATGTACCTTTTTTTTTTTTTTTTTTTTTTGAGATGGAGTCTCACTCTGTCACCCAGGCTGGAGTGCAGTGGGGTGATCTCGGCTCACTATAACCTTTGCCTCACAGGTTCAAGCGATTCTCCTGCCTCAGCCTTCTGAGTAGCTGGGATTACAGCTGTGCCCCATCATGCCCAGCTAATTAATTTTTGTTGTTGTTGTTGTTGTTATAGAGACAGGGGTCTCACTATATTCCCCAGGCTGGACTTGAACTCCTGGACTCAAGAGATCTTCCCTCATTGGCCTCCCAAAGTGCTGAGATTACAGGTGTGAGCCACTGCACCCAGCTGTAAAACATCTTTTTTTTTTTTTTTCTGACAACAGTATCTGCCTTGTCGATAATGCTAGGTTTTCAATTGACTGGATTTGATTTGTTTTGCATTCCCATAGCAAACAGTTCATGTAGGTAGATGCCCTTTATCCAGGTAATCCTCATAGCTATATCACTCCTTCCTCCCTTTTCTCACAGTGGATCTCTATTAGGTAATTATCAGTCTTATAAATCTCCATTAAGAATTTCTTTTCCACAGTTAACAACAAAGCTCTGTTTTTATTTTATTTTTTGACTCCTGATTTTATTATTCAATTTCTTTTTTTTTCATTTAGTCTTCTGTGGTTGGGAAGCCGCGCCTCCCAAGACCATTCAGTTGGAGCTGGTTGTTGGAAGGGAGTGGGTTGGGGAACTGGGATGGGGGCAGGGAGACCCCTGCTCTGCTGGTGGTCCTAGGTGGAGAAGAAGAACTATACTTCACAGAGCCTGGGGTGTGGTGGGAAGGGGATGAGGTAGGAGCAACAAGCTGGGGAGATGGGACCCACCTCAGTCCCCAGCTTCATTTTCTTCTGATGTTTCCCCACTGGTGGCTTTCTCTGCAGTCATGTAGGCCTTTTCTTTTTCTTTTTCTGGGTTTTTTGACTTGCAGATCTCTGGAGGAGAGCCTTTAGCTCTGCATCCTGGACTTCCATCTCAGACTTGTAGAGGTCAGGCTCGAAGGGACCACTGGTTATCTGCATAAGGCCATTGGGCATGATCAGAACTGTACATTTAAACTGGGTAAGAAATTCACCTTCCTTCTTATAGAGAACATTAAATAGTTGCAGCCGTTCATGATTGGTGCACTCCGCCACACCCATCCGAGCCTTCTTCTCATCTTCAAATGTTCTTAAAGTAAATGGCATAGCATCAAAACGCCTTTCCACCTCACTGAAGAAGGCACGTGAAGTTTTCATTTTCAGTCTGTGCTGTTTAAAGGGGTCTCATTTGTAAATAGTGGTTCTCTGTCCTGCATCCTTGGCCTTGCCCTCTCCTGAGCTGATGAGAACATCCATAGCATATACTTCATGTACCGCCAATTCTGCTTTTTCATGGTCCTTCTTCTGCTGGTCTGTGGGATTCTGGATAATGGTTTTTTCTCCATCGACGACATGCTCCTTCAACTGATGTGACAGCATGCCTTCTATTGGCATGCAGTTAAGTGAATGGGCAGCTTTGTTCAGGGTTTCTGTCACTTGTATGTTCTGGTTTCCAGGTTTGACCAGGCATAGGACAGCTTCATCACAAAAGTGAATTGCCTTAATAACATCTGCTTTCCTCCCTGTTACTTGGGTCCCTGAGCTACATCAACTACAAAAGTATGAGCTACATTAGCGATGAAGCCATCCACATGGACCCTGAGGTCAATTTTTACCAAGTCACCTTCCTTGAGAATATAATCCTGGTCACTCTTCAAAGGGGAGAAGTGACATACACAGTTATTTACTGAAATGCTGGTGGGAAAAGCAATACCTTTTTTCATTTCTATTTTTTTCTTGAAGATTTTACCTATTTCTTCCATAATCATGGCATCATCTTTCTCACACAGGCTCAGTACCGATACGCCTGAGCTAGATGCTTCTACCAAGGACTGAAGTACGTGGTTGGCTATGTCGTTCCCCTGTCTTATACTTGGTCACGACCAGGTCCTTGGCGATAGTTTGCTCCTGCTGCTTGTCCTTGCCCGACATCTTCCTACCACCATCACTGCAGCCTCGTTTTCCCTGAGCCACCGCCTGTCTCCCTTCCCAGCCACAGGCTGTGGTCAGAGCCCCCTTGATCCTCAAGGAGAGGGCGAGCAAAATCGTGAGCCAGAAAGGGAAAGGGTAGGCAGGCGAGAGCAAAGCTCTGTTTTTAAATGAAGAGGTTTTCTTATTTCATTTTTAAATACCCAGAGGCTCATTCTGACAAGTTTTCAGCTCCTTTGTAGCTTCCTTGATCTTCCCTACATGACAAATACAATGGAACCTGTTCTGTAGTCCTTCCTTGTCTGTAATGGGGAAGGAAATCAAATAGGAGAGACAACTCAGAGCTGAAGGTTGTCAGAAAAATAAACTGTTCTTAAGAGGTAGTGCTGCGAATAAAGGGCGTCCACGCAGGTGTGCCTGACCAAAGTGATGGCTTTCAGGTGTGTATTGATAGTTGGTATGTGGGAGAAGGGCCATTGCAGAGGTTTTACATTTGAACACCTAGAGAGCAAAGAGAGGGGTGTGGTTGGGGGCGAGCAGAAGAGACAAGGTGGTTGGTGGTTGCACTCTAGCCTGGGTCAGGGACAAAGTCCAAGTCCTATAGGAAGATGGGCTACTGGAACAAGCGCTTTTCAGAAGCACGGGGCCCCACTATGCTCAGGTAACAAAGTGGCATGGAGGGAGGAAGGAAAAGGGGTTATAGGCCAGATATTGAGCCTGGCTCACCTGTAACATTTTCGGGGTTTAGAACAAGAGTTCAACTTGGGATCCACATACCATATGCCTAAATATTTGAAATGTTTAGCTCAACGAATACAGCATGTTTTATTTAACGGTTTATCTCCTTCCATGACAAATGTACCTTCATAATGACCTCAAAGGCCAGGTTGGGTTCTAGAATTCTTAGACTCCTCTAAGTCCTGCCCAATGGTGTGGGAAGAACTGCTATGCTTCCCCCTCCCGCTTTAGAAATATTTCAGACCTACATAAAATTGTAGAAAACATTGCTATAAACATCCATGTGTCTACTATTCAGCTTAAGAAATATAACATTACAAATACAGTTGATGTCTGCTGTGGAGCCTTCTCTACTAGAATGCCCCTCCCTTTCTTTCCTTGAGAGGTAACCATCATCTCAAATGTTCTTGTCTTTTGTTTTTGTTTTTATGAGATGCAGTTTTGCTCGTTGCCCAGGCTGGAGTGCAGTGGCGCGATCTTGGCTCACTGCTGCCTCTGCCTTCCAGGTTCAAGCGATTCTCCTGCCTCAGCCTCCTGAGCAGCTGGGATTATAGGTGTGCACCACCACGCCTGGCTAATTTTTGTATTTTTAGTAGAGACGGGGTTTCACCATGTTGGCCAGGCTTGTCTCAAGCTCCTGACCTCAGATGATCTGCCCGCCTTGGACTCCCAGAGTGCTGAGATTACAGGGGTGAGCCACTGCGCCCAGCCACAAATATGCTTGTCTTTCGAATGCACATCTCTCTGTATTCTGTATGCTACATTTGTATGCATCTCTTACATGTACACCTTTTATTCTCTATATACTTACCCACAATCAATTTATGGTGGTCATTTGTATGTTTTCCTAGAAGTCATATACATGGTATCATGTTTGTATCCTTTTGGACCCGACTTTTTCCTTTATGCATTTTTCCCCTCTAGGCCTCAGCCCCTGTGAGTTCTACTCTCCTCCCCAGCCCAGCCCTTGCTGTCCCTTTCAGTTTACCTGAAATAAACCCAAGCTAGTGAATTAAGGCTGGTGTGACAGGAGGTGAAACTCAGCTGCTTCCTCTGTTCCTTGAAACCAGTGGTTCTCAAACCTTAGTGTTCATCAAAAGCTCTTAGGGGTCGTGTTAAAACACAGATTGCTGTCCCCATCCCCAGAGTTCCGATTCTGTAGTTCCTGGGTACAGTCTGAGAATTCCCAGGTAATGCTGATGATGCTGTTTGGGGACCAAACTTTGAGAACCACTGCTTCAGATCAAAGGCTGGGCCCAAGCTTAGTAATAACATGTGGCTTCCAGGCAACCTGGGCCATTCATGAAGTTTCCTTCAGAACCATGCTCTACAGCATTATTGTTCAATAGATATATAATGTGATCTACATGGGTAATTCTAAATGTTCTAGTAACCTCATTAAAAAACAAACAAACAAAAGAAACAAGAAAAACTTTAATATTTTAATTCAAGTATTATTTCAATGTGTAATCAGTATAAAAAACATTAGTAAGGTTGGGCGTGGTGGCTCACACCTGAAATCCCAGCACTTTGGGAGGCTAAGATGGGCAGATCATGAGATCAGGAGATCGAGACCATCCTGGCTAACACAGCAAAACCCCGTCTCTACGAAAAATAGAAAAAATTAGCTGGGTGTGGTGGCAGGCGCCTGTAGTACCACATAATTGAGAGGGTGAGGCAGGAGAACTGCTGGAAGCCGGGAGGCGGAGGTTGCAGTGAGCTGAGACCGCGCCACTGCATTCCAGCCTGGGTGACACAGCGAGATTCAGTCTCAAAAAAAAAAAAAAAAAGTAAAATATGCAACATTATTTCACACTTACAGTACATATTAAATCAGACTAGCCACACTAAAAGTGCTCGGTAGCCACAACACACAGCTCTGAAGATGTGCCCAATCTCTCTCTTTTCAAAAATTGTTTTAAACTTGACATTTTACTTGATTTTTGGCTGTAGTAAAAGAATTTCGAACAGTCGTACCAAATGGTGAAAAGTAATACCTTTCAATGAAGGAATGGTGGGCCAAAACAAAGAGGTAAAGGAGAGATTTGAGTTAGCATTATTTATTGAGAAATCTTCCCACATTTCAGTTTATTCATTTAAAACAAACTTTTATTTTAACTTGAACAAACACTGTCAAATACATGCACGAAAGTTAGATGTCACTGGATATCACTTTTGATGTAACCAAATTTGCAACGATGTGTGTTAAAATTCCCACAGGCATCTGAAAAAATAAAAATAAAAACAATGAACAATAGAGTCTTCTTTCTATTCTTCCCAACTGCAGGATGAAATGAGAGAAAGTAAACAATAGCACGACATTAACCAGCACC
>NC_045445.1:33629956-33655868 GCF_002776525.5 Piliocolobus tephrosceles | reverse complement strand
GAAAGAACACCAAAAGGGCCTGGGCGCAGTGGCTCATGCCTGTAATCTAGCACTTTGGGAGGCCGAGGCAGGCAGATCACCTGAGGTCCGTAGTTTCAGACTAGTCTGAGCAACATGGTAAAACCCTGTCTCTACTAAAATAACCAAAAATTAGCTGGGTGTGGTGGCATACGCCTGTAGTCCCAGCGATTCGGGAGGGTGAGGCAGGAGAATTGTTGCAACCGGGAGGGGGAGGTTGCAGGGGACTGAGATGTTGCCACAGCACTCTAGCGTGGGTGACAGAGCGTGACTCAGTCTAAAAAAAAAGATAAAGAAATAAAAACACCCAACTGACATGCTTCCTAGGCTGTTTCAAGCAATAACCCAAGAGTTTTTGTTGATTTCAAGACCTACTTAATGAAGGTTCAAGTAGTAATTATTTCTGAACATGTTGGAGAAATCAACTGTTATTTTATATTCATTGTATGAATTTTTTTGTCACACTGCAACTACTGTTTGAAAAAAGTTGTAGGTAGCATATTTCATGTATTAAATTCAATAATACTAATACCATTAAATCTTTTCAAGGTGAGTAGGTAGTTTTTGTACCTTTCATCATGTCATCAAATTTCCGTGCTTCTGTTTTTCTCTAGTTTCACCTAAAAAAGGGGCATCGTGCTGTCACATGTCATTTGTTTAAATCTGGAAGGCAATGCGGAAAATTTCTAATCCAAAATACTTACTATTAAAGCAGTAAAACCTAGGCAGAATCCCAATCTGAGGTCTAGAGTTGGCTTTAAATTTTGCTTCCTGATGGGAAGTTGGCAAAGTTACTTATTTCTATGCCTCAGTTTTATCATTTGTGAAGTTAGGATAATGATTCTCTAGCTACCTCCCAAGGTTAATCTGAGAATCAAATAAAATAATGGGATGAAAACCCTTTTCATACTGTAAAGTACTATACATATATATGATTACATCAAAAATAATTTTTCCCTGTTTTTAAATTATTGGAGTGAAGCTATCAGGTATATTTGGCCCTCTGTATCCATGGATTCTGCATGTGTGGATTCAACTAACTGTGGATCAAAAATATTCAGAAATTGCATATGCACTGAACATATACAGACTTTCTTCATGTCATTATTCCCTAAACAATATAGTATTACAACTATTTAGATAGCATTTACATTGTATTAGGTATTACAAATAATCTAGAGATGATTTAAAGTATATATGATAATGTGCATAGGTTATATGCAAATACTATGTCATTTTATATCTGGAACTTGGGCATCTGCAGATTTTGGGGTCTGCAGGAGGTCTTGAAACAAGTCCCCCATGGGTAACTAGGGGTGACTGTAGTCTCTCAGGCCTTCAGAGAACCCTCTAATTTGGATTTGGAGGAATTAGTTTTTTCCTAGCTACATGGAGTTATATACTCCCCTGGCTAATACCCTGACTTCAGTCAAGATTTGAGTGAGATAGGTAGATGGAATGAGATGGGATTATATTTACAATATTAACAATTTGTTGAAAATATTTCCCAGATTGATTTTACCTTCTAAGTTGGTTAATGTTTCCAAGTATTTAGTTTTTCATTTATGTGTTCCAGAAGTCTAACAATATTTTATTTTTAATGGTTTTGACTTCATTGTAAATTTGTAAGTCTTCTTGTATGGAGAATTTTATTTTATATTTTCTTTTTGGGGATCTTCTTAATGTTTACCTTTAGCTCCTTAATGCATAGTGTGAGATTAAAGTCTCAGATGATTTTTATTTTGAACAGCTCATCTATACCACCACTTATTGAGTAACTCTTCCCCTGTATACTGATGTGTGGCCATGTACTCTTTAGCACTTTCTCTAAAGGTAGAAAAAATGCAAGAGAAAAAACTCATTTTCCCCACATCTCAGAGCTTGAAATGGCCTTTAGCTATTGAGTCCAAGTTTATTCTTTTTCAAGCGGAACAATTAAGGCCTGGAGTAGTTAACTGGCTTTCCAATGTCATACTACTCAATGGAGGAGCCAGGAGTAGAACCAATATCCTCTGACATTTAATCTGAAATTGAGACAGGCATGCTTATTGTACATACAGCTTCAGGGGCAATTTGACGGCACAAGGTTAATTACCCAAATAAATAAATGGTTATGAGTTGAGGGTCTCTGAAATTCAGGCAAGCCTGTCCTCCTGACTCTGAATCAATCAGCAAATATTTACTAAATACCTACATTAAATGCCTTGTGTAAGACCTTGCCAGGGACAGAGAAGCAGGTGCTACCACCTCTGGCCACAAGAATCTTGCAGTCTATTTGGGAGAAAGGATTGTGTACTGAGAATGGAGGTAAAAAAGCAGCACCTGACATTCAGAGCTGGCCTGGCACTCACAGCTAAGTGCTGGATATAAACAATAGCATAGAACACCAACATCAGATAGGATCACTCTGTGTCCATGATAAAAAGAGACAAAGCAAGGCTACTTTATAATTTCATTCAAGCAGAGAAAAATTAAGTCATGAAATACAAAACAAAATATTAAACTTAGCTTCTCTTGATTAAAATGAGTACCACTTCTTTACCAATTACAGCTTTATCCTGGCTCTAATATCCCCTCTCTGTAAATAAGATTTATTGAAATACCAATCAGAACGGCACCCACTTTCTGACAGCATGTAATCTAGAGCAAATCCCCACTTTGTTCAAAACTTCCACATATTCTAAGCTTTGGATTTAGGAAAAGAAGTGACATTGCCTCTGGCAAGAAAGTAGACATAGGGAATTTGATGGAAGTCTTGTGGTGAGGAAGGTGCCCAGTGGGGCACCACTGTTCTTGCTGCAATGCTATGACCAGGACTGGCTCTACTCTTTCTTAGTGAAAACAAATACAGTCAGGTAGATGGTTTTTGTATACTTATAGTATTCCTACTTTTTTTCTTTTCCCTTCTTTCTGTCGATGTCCATCCATTTTTGCTTCACAACTTTCAACAGGACCGTTACTAGTCACTTTAGAGGAGCATGTTAACAAAAAACCAAAACCAAAAACCACAGAAGTGTCTTCCTAGGTCATGAAGAGCTGGGCTGTCCACTTGAAGCTGTAGGACAAATACTTCAGACCCTAGCCATTCAATCATCCAGTGAACATATATTGAGTACCTACTATAGGTCTGGAGTTATGTCAAGGGCTGGGGACGCATTGGTGCTTAAGGTCCATGGCTTGATCTATCTAGTTAGATCAAGTATAAGCCCCTCTATTCTTATATATACTGGCCCATTTTAATTGTTGTCAAATGAAAACAATTTATTTCCTCTGAAGTTACTTTATCAATCTAAAAACAGAGATGTCTAAGGAAATTACCAACACTTTACAGAAATTCAAAACAACATTAATCTTACTAACCCATTGGAGGCTCATCCAATTCATAAACATGATCTTGCAACTTAACATTTGGTTTTGCACCTTATACACCTTGAACAGTTAACCAATGTAGAGAAAACAGTCATCTAATAAGTGTTTATTTACTATGTTCCAGGCACCATTCTAGGTGTTTGGGTAAATATCAGTGGAAACAGACAGTAATTCCTTTCCTTATGGCATCTAGAGTGGTGGTAGTAGGGATACAGGATAAAAAACAAAGATAAAATTAGTTAAATTAGTACAAGGGCTAGAAAGGAAATAAATCAGGGTAGTGACATAATAGTGATTGGGGTGGAGGTAGGTGACAGCTTTAGTCAAGGTGGTCAGGGACAAACCCCACGAGAGCCCTTTGACTAAAACCTGAATGCCAAGGAGGCAGCCATTGGACAACCTGGAAGGAAGACCCATGAAAATAACTAAGAACATAAAAATGAGGGTGAAAACTTGCAGTAATACTTCTGGAAATGTCTTCTATACAAAGGGAAAGCAGGCAAAGGGGTTTCAGGACAAAGGGCAAACTCAGTGAATGATTCAATTACTAGATTCTGGAGTATTTGCCCTGCAGCTTCTAGTGGACAGCCCGGCCCTTTCAGGCCAAAGGGCAAACTCTTTAGAGAAGCATTCATTATTCATTGCCCTATCTGCTTTATTTTTCTATTTCTTTTATTCTTAATTTTTTAGGTACATAGTAGGTGTATTTATTTATGGGATATATGAGATGTTTTGGTACACATATGCAATGTGAAATAAGCATATCATGGAGAATGGGGTATCCATCCCCTGCCCCATCTGCTTTAAAGGCCCATCTGCCACTCTGCCCAATGCTCCACCCATTTCATTGCCTTGGACCAATATGCACACACCCCTGCCATTATCCCTGCAGCTTCCTTTACTTGCAATGACTTCCCCCCAATCTTTATTGCTGGTTGAACTCCTAGTTTCAGGACTCAGCTGAAATACCTCTTCTTGAGCACCTTCCCAGGCACCAACCCACTTTCCCTTCCATCCCCTCAACTTTAGCTAATCATTCTCTCTCCTGAGATCCCATAGTACCTTGTGTTCATCCCTGTTATAGTTCTTGACACCTTGTGTCATCATCATCCAAATGTTTATCTTCCCCTCTAGACCATGAACTAGATAGATCAAGCCATGGACCTTAAGCACCAATGCGTCCCCAGCCCTTGACATAACTCCAGACCTATAGTAGGTACTCAATATATGTTCACTGGATGATTGAATGGCTAGGGTCTGAAGTATTTGTCCTACAGCTTCAAGTGGACAGCCCAGCTCTTCATGACCTAGGAAGACACTTCTGTGGTTTTTGGTTTTGGTTTTTTGTTAACATGCTCCTCTAAAGTGACTAGTAACGGTCCTGTTGAAAGTTGTGAAGCAAAAATGGATGGACATCGACAGAAAGAAGGGAAAAGAAAAAAAGTAGGAATACTATAAGTATACAAAAACCATCTACCTGACTGTATTTGTTTTCACTAAGAAAGAGTAGAGCCAGTCCTGGTCATAGCATTGCAGCAAGAACAGTGGTGCCCCACTGGGCACCTTCCTCACCACAAGACTTCCATCAAATTCCCTATGTCTACTTTCTTGCCAGAGGCAATGTCACTTCTTTTCCTAAATCCAAAGCTTAGAATATGTGGAAGTTTTGAACAAAGTGGGGATTTGCTCTAGATTACATGCTGTCAGAAAGTGGGTGCCGTTCTGATTGGTATTTCAATAAATCTTATTTACAGAGAGGGGATATTAGAGCCAGGATAAAGCTGTAATTGGTAAAGAAGTGGTACTCATTTTAATCAAGAGAAGCTAAGTTTAATATTTTGTTTTGTATTTCATGACTTAATTTTTCTCTGCTTGAATGAAATTATAAAGTAGCCTTGCTTTGTCTCTTTTTATCATGGACACAGAGTGATCCTATCTGATGTTGGTGTTCTATGCTATTGTTTATATCCAGCACTTAGCTGTGAGTGCCAGGCCAGCTCTGAATGTCAGGTGCTGCTTTTTTACCTCCATTCTCAGTACACAATCCTTTCTCCCAAATAGACTGCAAGATTCTTGTGGCCAGAGGTGGTAGCACCTGCTTCTCTGTCCCTGGCAAGGTCTTACACAAGGCATTTAATGTAGGTATTCAGTAAATATTTGCTGATTGATTCAGAGTCAGGAGGACAGGCTTGCCTGAATTTCAGAGACCCTCAACTCATAACCATTTATTTATTTGGGTAATTAACCTTGTGCCGTCAAATTGCCCCTGAAGCTGTATGTACAATAAGCATGCCTGTCTCAATTTCAGATTAAATGTCAGAGGATATTGGTTCTCCTCCTGGCTCCTCCATTGAGTAGTATGACATTGGAAAGCCAGTTAACTACTCCAGGCCTTAATTGTGTTAAATGTGTTTGTTTTGTTTTGTGATTACCTCATGCCAAATTGCAACTTTTGGAGGTCAGAAAATTCACATGTAAGCCAACTTCCTGTCTTCTTACATCGTGTGAGTTAAAGTCTTCACTTTAGATTCACGTAGATTTGGTCTTTTCACATAGTCCCATATTTCTTGGAGGTTTTGTTCGTTCCTTTTTGTTCTTTTTTCTCTAATCTTGTTTTCATGCTTTATTTCATTAAGTTAATCTTTAATCTCTGATATCCTTTCTTCCACTTGATTGATTCGGCTATTGATAACTTGTGTATGCTTCACAAAGTTCTTGTGCTGTGTTTTTCAGGTCCATCAGGTCATTAATGTTCTTCTCTAAACTAGTTATTCTAGTTAGCAATTCCTCTAGCCTTTTATCAAGGTTCTTAGCTTCCTTGCATTGGGTTAGAACATGCTCCTTTAGCTCGGAGGAGTTTGTTATTACCCACCTTCTGAAGCCTACTTCTGTCAATTCATCACACTCACTCTCTGTCCAGTTTGTTCCCTTGTTGGCGAGGAGTTGTGATCCTTTGTAGGAGAAGAGGTGTTTTGGTTTTTGGAGTTTTCAGCCTTTTTGCATTGGTTTTTCCTCATCTTCGTAGATTTATCTACCTTTGGTCTTTGATGTTGGTAACCTTCAGATGGGGTTTTGGTGTGGACATCCTTTTGTTGATATTGATGCTATTCCTTTGTGTTTGTTAGTTTTCCTTCTAACAGTCAGGTCCCTCTTCTCCAGGTCTGCTGGAGTGTGCTGGAGGTCCACTCCTGACCCTGTTTGCCTGGGTATCATAAGCTGAGGCTGCAGAACAGCAAAGATTGCTGCCTGTTACTTTCTCTGGAAGCAGGTGTCCCAGAGGGGCACCTGCCACATGCCAGCCGGAGCTCTACTGTATGAGGTGTCTGTCGACCCTTACTGGGAGGTGTCTCTCAGTCAGGAGGCACAGGGGTCAGGGACCCACTTGAGGAGGCAGTCTGTCCCTTAGCAGAGCTTGAGCGCTGTGCTGGGAGATTCGCTGCTGTCTTCAGAGGCAGCAGGCAGGAACATGTAAGTCTGCTGAAGCCGTGCCCCTTCCCCAAGGTGCTCTGTCCCAGAGAGATGGGAGTTTTATCTATAAGTCCCTGACTGGGGCTGCTGCCTTTCTTTCAGAGATGCCCTGCCCAGAAAGGAGGAATCTAGAGGGGCAGTCTGGCTACAGCAGCTTTACTGAGCTACAGTGGACTCCTTCCAGATCAAACTTCAAGGCAGCTTTGTTTACACTGTGAGGTAAAACTGCCTACTCAAGCCTCAGTAATGGTGGATGTCCCTCCTCCCACCACGCTCGAGCATCCCAGGTCCACTTCAGACTGCTGTGCTGGCAGCAAGAATTTTAAGCCAGTGGATCTTAGCTTGCTGGCCTCCATAGGGGTGAGATCCTCTGAGCTAGACCACTTGACTCCCTGGCCACAGCACCCTTTCCAGGGGAGTGAATGGTTCTGTCTCGCTGGTGTTCCAGTCGCCACTGGAGTCTGAAAAAATACTCGTGCAGCCAGCTCGGTTTCTGACCAAACAGCCACCCAGTTTTGTGCTTGAAACCCAGGGCCCTGGTGATGTAGGCACCCGAGGGAATCTCCTGGTCCGTGGTTGCATAGACCGTGGGAAAAGTGTAGTATCTGGGCTGGAATGCACCATTCCTCACAGCACAGTCCCTCACGGCTTCCCTTGGCTACGGGAGGGAGTTTCCCAATCTCCTGTGCTTCCTGAGTGAGGTGATACCCTACCCTGCTTCAGCTCACCCTCCGTGGGTTGCACTCACTGTCTAACCAGTCCCAGTGAGATGAGCCGGGTACCTCAGTTGGAAATGCAGAAATCACCCGCTTTCTGCGTTGATCTCTCTGGGAACTGCAGACTGGAGCTGTTTTTATTCGGCCATCTTGCCAGCCACACCCAAGATTATTCTTTAAAGCATACAATATTTATCATTGAGTAGATAATGACTATTTACTACACCAGCACAATGAATGGTATACTGCCTCATTACTGTTAGTTGTGAATGAAAGTTCCATCCCTATTTCCCACTAGGTCTCCTTTGACATCTCAGAAAGAGGAGACCCTCATTACTTACGGGCAGGGATGGAATTTCAAGTCCCCAGTAGTACTCTGCAGATACTGGCTGGGAAAGAAAAGGGTGCTTTGCTACTGCTTTTTCACGTGGCCTCCACTATCACCCTTGAAGAGGGCCTCCTTACCACTAGGCCAGGTTAGAATGAAAGTTCTGGCTACCCATTCAGCCTTCTTTGTCACCACCGTGGCAGTGGAGAGGGAGAGGGGAAGAGGTGCCTTGTTACAGCTTTGTGAAGGTAGGAGTCTAAGTTTACCACTTGGCCTGTGCTGTCATGGGTTGGGATGAGACCATAGGTTTTTATTTTTTTTTCCATGGTGTTTGACTGAATGCTATGGTTTAAATGTTTGTCCCTTTCAAAACTCATGTTGAAATTTAATTTCAATTATTACATTGGGAAATGGGACCCTTCTTTTCTTTTGAGATGGTGTCTCTTTCTGTCACCCAGGCTGGAGTGCAGTTGTGTGATCATAGCTCACCATAGCCTCGAACTCCCAGGTTCAAATGATCCTCCTGCCTCAGCTTCCCAAGTAGCTTGGACTGCAGGTGCATGCCACCACACCCAGCTAATTATTTTATTTTTTGTAGAGACAGAGTCTCTCTTTGTTGCCCAGACTGGTCTTGAACTTCTGGGCTCAAGTGATCCACTCACCTTGGCCTTCCCAAATTCTGAGATTACAGGCATGAGGGGAAGTGGGACCTTTAAAAGGTGTTTAGGTCATGGGGGTTCCACTCTCACGAATGGAGTAATTCCATTATCATAGGAACGGGTTTGCCCCCTCTTGCTCACTCTCTTGCTCAGTCTTGCTCACTCTATCATCTTCTCTTTGCCCTTTCACTATGTGATGCCTTCTGCCATATTATTATGCAAGAAGAAGGCCCTCACCAGATGGCAGCACCTTGATCTCAGACTTCTCAGCTTCCAGAACGGTGAGTCAAGAAATTTCTGTTTTTTTTTTTTTTTTTTTTTTTTTTTTTGAGACGGAGTCTTGCTCTGTCGCCCAGGCTGGAGTGCAGTGGCTGGATCTCAGCTCACTGCAACCTCCGCCTCCTGGGTTCACGCCATTCTCCTGCCTCAGCCTCCCGAGTAGCTGGGACCACAGGCGCCGGCCACCTCGCCCGGCTAATTTTTTTTTGTATTTTTAGTAGAGACGGGGTTTCACTGTGTTAGCCAGGATGGTCTCGATCTCCTGACCTCGTGATCCGCCCGTCTCGGCCTCCCAAAGTGCTGGGATTACAGGCTTGAGCCACCGCGCCCGGCTAGAAATTTCTGTTTATTATAAATTACGCAGTATGTGGTATTCTGTTGTAGTAGCAAACACAAACTAAGACACTGATGTAGGGTGATTATTTTCTAAAAGTTTTCTGTCTCAGCCTGCCATTTTCCTGGTCCTTTGGCTAGACAGAGCAGGGTTTTCTTGAAACATTTTAAGTCTGCACTCATTGGTGTCTCCTGGTTACAGGCTTCTATATAACCCAATTAAAAAATATATGACGCAAGAATAAAACCACAGAATTTAATACCATGACATTCCTTGGGTCCCAAGTCCCCTAGTTGCTCATTCCCCTTTTCTCCACCTTTTAGAATCTTCACATGTTTTTTTTGTATATAATGTCCAGAGTTGTTAATTGTAGTTAGTCGGAGAAATGTAAAGCAATGCATCTACTCCTCCATCTTTTAAATATTACCATTTTAGGCACTGGAGACATTTTCATGCAGCTATTTTGGAATAACTTCAGAACAGTTATGTTAAAACATGGAAATACTTTTATTACTAGGTAGTGAACACGAGATCATTTTTGCCTCTTACTTCATGCTATCCCTGACCTCCTTGGAAGTGGAAGTTCTTTTATCTCTCTGAAGTAAAGCAGAACTGCTTAAGATAAACGGGGTTCCCTTATACTTGCAGAAGAGACCTTCTGTTGATCTTTCTCTGGTTCCTCCTTAGATAGTACCCATTAATGGCTCATCTGATTATCTGAGGAGAAAAGAGATGGCATTTACACCAAGGTGGAAATAGAAACAGAAGTTGGGAGCCTGTAGCATCTGTTTTATTCTTGCAACAAATGAATACTTAGCTCTTATACTTATCCTGAAGTGGCTTTCATTAGAGTGGAGACAGACATAGTGATTAGCCGTGAAGTGAATAGATAGTAAATTTTAGTCTAAGGCAACAAAAGTTACTGAAATAATGTCTTCAGTGGCAGAATTTAGATTACATCAAGGTAACCTATGGGTAAATGACTTTCCACTTTTCTGGAAAAGTAATCACTATTGTTTGTGGAATTTTCCTCCCTTCTCTTTCAACATGAAGTGTTAGCTTTTGCCACCAGCTCTTAACTTCTGTTGCTCAGGACTCTCAGTTGGAAATGGGACAGAAGACTCAGGACAGAAGACTAGAGACAGAGGAAGCCTACCTAGAGTTATGCAAATTAACTGAGCCTATTGAGTAAATGTTGATTTTGTACGATATACAGTACACATATCCTTTAGTTAATACTGTCAAAGTCCATGGAGAGAACTCTCAGATTTAAATGGCAACGAATAAGGAGAGTCTAATATTTGGCTTAATAAACTGACTTATAAATTACGTGATTTTAAACAGATAAATGAGTTTGCGATGGTATTCCTCAATACATTTTTTTTCACTTAATTGTTTCCCTTGAGCATTATAACTGTTAAGAACTGTAATCTTGGAATCAGACTGCATGACTTCAATTTCTAGCTTTGTCATTTAACTGTTTGTGAGACTTGGGGCAAATTACCTAATTTTCCAGAGGCTTGGTTTCTTCAGTGGTAAATTGAGCATCTTGGCAGCACCTGTCTCATAGAGTTATTGTGAGATTTAGCTGCAATAAAAATTATGAATCCCTAGAAAAAGCTGGCCGATTATAGGCATTCAATACACGTTAGCTAAAATAACAAACATTTTTTTCAGGAGAACACATATAGTTATGTGGATGGATCTCAGCTGCTGCCAGTATTTATGGGCCCTTGTTTTCTCCCCTTCTGACCTCTGAATAAGGTATATAGTTGGATAGTGTCTCAGTTTTCAGGTGCTTCATTGCAGTACAAGTGCCTCAACAAAATTTTGGGCTCATTTTTATTATGAAAACTTGTGGGATTGTGAGGAACTTATTTGTCCAGAAAGTCTGGCAATTGGTAGGTAATAGTTTTAGGGATTTAACCTGGTGTAAAAAAAAAAATCAGGCAAACCAAATAGAAAATGTGGTTGAGATGAAGGTGTCACCCTTCCCTCTCATCTCATTCTGATATGGGTCTCTTGTGAGACTGTAGACTGAGAATATATATCTGGGGCTGATATGCCTGTACTTATGTATATCAGTATCTTACTATTCAGAATCTCCCTTAAGGGAATACTGATTCCTATTTACTGCTACTTATTAATACCATCTGGAATGACTTTTGCTTATCATTGTAACTTAACATCCAAAAATACATTGCATATTTATCATTTTTTAGCCTTCTTAAAGGGGATATGATGGTTATCTGAAAAATAATGCCAGAGGATAGTACAGTCATGCATCACTTAATGATGTGGATATGTTTTGAGAAATGCATCATTAGGCATTTGTCATTATTGTGTGAACATCAGAGTGTACTTACACATAGATTGTATAGCCTACTACATACCTAGGCTATGTGGTACAAGTCTATTTTTCCTGGGCTACAAATGTGTACAGCTTGCTAATTTACTGAATTCTTTATAGGCAATTGTAACACAATGGTATTTGTGTATCTAAATAGATACTTGTGTGTCTAGATAGGTAAGGTACAGTAAAAATGCAGTATAAAAAATTTTAAAAATGGTATTTCTATATGGGATATTTACTATGGATGGAGCTTGCAGGACTAGACATTGCTTTGGGTGAGTCAGTGAGTAGTGAGTGAATGTGAAGGCCTAGGACATTACTGCACCCTACTATAGACTTTATAAACACTGTACATTTAGGCTACACTAAATTTGTTATTTTTATTTTTTACAATAAATGTACAGTATTTTTCTTTCTTCAATAATAAACTTAGCTTACTATAACTTTTTTATTTTATTAACTTTAAATTTTTTTCTTGAAACAGTGTCTCACTCTGTCACCCAGGCTGGAGTACAGTGGCTCACTGCAACTTCCACTTGCCGGGTTTAAGAGATTTTCCTGCCTTAGCCTCCCGAGTATCTGGGATTACAGGTGTGCACCATCATGCCCAGCTAATTTTTGTATTTTAGTAGAGACAGGTTTTCACTATGTTGGCCAGGCTGGCCTCAAACTACTTGCCTCAAGTGATCTGCCTGCCATGGCCACCCAAAGTGCTGGGATTACAGGTGTGAGTCACCATGCCCAGCCACCAGCCAACTTTTTAATTTTTTAAACTTTTGACTCTTTTGTAACAACAACTTAAAACACAAACACATTTTACAGCTGTACACAAATATTTTATTTCTTTATATCCTTATTTTGTAATTTTTTTTAATACTTTTCAAACTTTTTTGTTAACTAAGAGACAAATACCCATATTAGCCTAGGCCTACACAGGGTCAGGCTCATAGATATCATTGTCTTTTACCTCTACATCTTATCCCATTGGAAGGCCTTCATGGGCAATATAATGCATGGAGCTGCCATCTGTAACAATACCATCTTCAGGAATACCTCCTGAAAGACCTACTTGAGGCTTTTTTACAGTTAAATTTTATTTTTTATATGTATAAGGAGTACACTGTAATATAATAATGAAAAGTATACTATAGTAAATCCATAAAGAACCTAGCTTTTTATTATAATTATCAGGTACTACATGCTGTATATAATTGTGTGTGCTATACTTTTATATAACTGGCAGCACAATAGGTTTAGTTACATCAATATCACCAAAAACACATGAGTAATGCATTGTACTATGACGTTATAATGGCTACAAGTCACTAGGCAATAGGAAGTTTTCAGCTCTGTTATAATCTTATTATAATGGAGTTATGTATGTGGCCTGCTGTTGACCAAAACATCATTATGCATCACATGACTGTATGTTGCCATAGTTTAAAAAAAATTCTTCATCTTAAGTTTTTAGGAAAATATTTAAAGATAAATATTTTTAAAAGATTGCAGTAGGGAAAGATGGAAGAGATCAGATAAGTATATTTTAGTTTGCCAAAATAGCAACATGAAACCTAGTTATTTTTTGTGCCAAATTTTCAGTCACTGAATTAGATATAAGGCTCTATAAAGTGTTTTTTCCATTATTTATTAATTCACCAAAGTGTATTTAGTGCCTACTCTGTGTCAGGTACCTTGCTGGGCTGTGGTTATATTACTGAAAACTAGATAAACAAGAACTCTTCATTCATGGGATTTCAATCTAGTGGGTGTGGAAGGTGGAGACAGAGGATCAAAAAGGTAAAGAAATAAGGTTAATTTCAGGATAAGCATTCTGAAATAAATACCATCCTGTGCTAAAAAATAGAGGGAAATTACTAGGTAGCATGATTTGGGGAGGCCTCTATAAAGGAAAAACAGTTAAGTTGAAGTTTGAGGATAAGAATGAGATACAAGATGTTTAAATAAGATATAAATAAGATATTGAAAAATCTGAGAAGAGAATTCTAGGAATTGGAATGAATGACAGAGAAGAACTTTGACCATTCTTACAACTGAAAGAAGATCAATAATATTTGAGTAAAAAGCATACTGATACTGTTAATTCTTTAAATGTTTGGCAGCATTTACCAGTGAAGCTATCTGATTCTGAGCTTTTCTTCACTGAGAGGTTTTTGATTAATAGTTCTATTTCCTTACTTGTTATAGATCTATTCGGATTTTCTGTTTCGCTTTGGTCATTTTATTACTTTGACAATTTATAGAGATAAAATTGTTCATAATCATTTATAATTCTTTTGATTTCTGCAAGTTTTGGAGTAATACCACACTTCCGTTTCTGATTTTAGTTATTTGCATCTTCTCTTTTTTCCGTAATCTAGGTACAGACTTACCAGTTTTGTTGATCTTTTTTCAATGAACCAACTTTTTGGTTTCAGTGATTCTGTTTTGTTTTCTGTTCTCGACTTCATTTATTTCTTCTCTAAACTTTATTTCCTTTATTCTACTAGCTTTAGGTTTAGTTTACTTTTACTTTTCTAGTTAATACGTAACGTTAGGTAACTGATTTTGAGATACAGCTTCTATTGTAATGTATTCTATTGTAACATTTAGAGCTATATATAGCACTACTTTTACTGCCTTCTACAAGGTTTTGGTGTGCTGTGTTTTCATTTTCATTTCTATAAAAGTATTCTCTGATTTCCCTTGTGGTTCCTTGCTTGACCCATTGGTTGTGTCACAGTCAAATAAAATATAGAGAAATTAAAACATTTTATTTGGGAAGAAATAATTGCAATTTGGGGCACACTCACAAACTGGATGGTCTTTGGTATATCTGAAGAACAAAGAGAAGGTTAGAGGTTTTATAAAAAGGATCAATGTTATATATTGCTCTTCAAGAAAGTTCATTGCAATTGGTAAGGTTTGGGGGAGCTGACAAGCTGTGATTGGGGAGTGATGGCAATGAGCAAACCAAGTCTTATGTTGCAGAAGGTTTTTCAGCAGCCATTAGATAAAACTGGTTTCAAGTTACAGCAGGCAGTTTCAACAGCCAATTTGCAGAGAATTATATTTTTCAAACAATGTTATGTGCCCTGAGTGCTTTCTTCCCCAGACTTCTCAACTCTGTTTTAGTTGGGTATGATAAGAATGACCCAATTTGTATAACTGACTTTCACATTTCCCCCTTTTGATCAAGATCTTTCTGTGAAAACATTGATGATCAACAATTTTACAGTTAGTTTTAATCGTCCCTTGGCTCTGGGATGGGCCTATCTTGGTTGTCTCTATCCCATGTCAGGGGGAAGGTATGGGAGGTGTATGTCAGGGATCTTGGACGTATTTAAGTAACAAAGAAGCCAGAAGAAAAAGTCTCAGGGTAGGTTTGTTTGGAGTCCAGCACTGAATTCCATCTTATCAGTTTCTATAGGCATCAGCAAACATCTTGAAGTGTTGAGCTAACATTATCCTTTTAGGAGAATTGGCTTTACACAGATTAGTCAGGCAATGAGAATGAAGTTTAAAAATCGTAATGTAAACGATTAACAATATACAAAATTTAGTTTGTACAGTGATTTTGAACTAAGCATCAAGCCCGAGGACAACAAACTAAAAAAATCAATAGACCACTGGGGAAACTGGGTGAGACCCGTTGAGACCTGTGGTATTTTATGATTGGGTTGAATTAAAGCAGAGAATGCAAGCTTTGCGAAAGGAGTCACCAGTACAATTTGAACAAAAAGTTGTGTTAGCGATATTGTCAGTTACCCACTAGGTAGACTCAAAAGATTTCTTAGATTGGGTTTTGTCAGGTTACCTGTATTGGTTACTGACTGTGAAATCTTAACTACAGAATTTTTCTGCCAAGTCAAATAGGCATCATTAAGAGGGGTAAGAGTCTCATTATGATATGGAGTCTTGTTCTGATGTCTTAAGAAAAGTTGTTTACAGCATGGAAAATACCAACCTCTTATCCTTGTTTTCAGTTTGAATGTCTCTTGATATGGCTTCTGGCAGCTTGGTGAACCTTCTGTGTGGCCTATACATCAGGCACAAGACAAGCACCTTAAAATTTATCTAGTTTCACCTTATAGGGCTTTAGAAACAGAACAGTTTACGTTTCAGTAATGCTTTGGAAGAATGTTGGATTGGAGTAACCCAGAAAAATTTAGGATATAGTCTAATCTATAGGTATATAACAAAAACTCAAAAACAATGTACAGTGTTTTAATCTAATAATAAGTATATTATAGTTTTTCTTTGGAAACATAACTTTTTCCTATATTAATCATATAGGAATCTCAGATTTACAAGCGTCTTGAGGCTAAGAAGCCAAACCAATGCAAATTTTACATTTTGTTTACAGTCTTAAGGTCCCCAAGCATTCCAGGAAGTGACAATATTTATTTATTTAGTATAGGGCTGGGGATACTTGAAGTCAGGCATTTTATGCATATTTTCAGGCTGGGCGCGGTGGCTCATGCCTGTAATCCCAGCACTTTGGGAGGTCGAGGCGGGCAGATCATGAGGTCAGGAGATCGAGACCATCCTGGCTAACTCGGTGAAACCCTGTCTGTACTGAAAATACAAAAAAATTAGCCGGGCATGGTGGCCAGCACCTATAGTCCCAGCTACTCGGGAGGCTGAGGCAGGAGAATGGCGTGAACCTGGGAGGCAGAGCTTGCAGTGAGCAGATATGCTACTGCACTCCAGCCTGGGAGACAGAGTGAGACTCTGTCTCAAAAAAAAAAAAGAAAGAAAGACTTTATACATTATCTTAATTATAGCCAACTTGATCACATACAAAATTATTTTTATAAATTTTCTTTACATAAATCTTACTAGGATGTTACTCAGAACTTTGAAAACATGGTCAGATTATCTGCTCTGTCTCATATTTCCTCTTCCTTAAATAACCAGTCATTTAATTTCCACACAAAAATATTTACCACAAGATTTTTTCTTATACAAAATTTTCTTTTTCTCAGTAATGAACATTTTTATTCCTGTCATATTTTTTTCATTTAAAAACATCTCTTTTTGGCACACTTTACATACATAATTGTATATATTAATTAGAATTTTCAACTCTTGGTAACTTTAAATTTTAGTGAAAACGTAGGAAGTAAGAAATTTTGAGTTATCTGTCATACATTTGTATTTTATAGATGAGAACAATTTTATAATTTTTAGAAACATGTTTCATTATAACATAAAATTTCCCTTCTTAATTGTAAATGATCCAGACATTTAATGAGTATTATATTTCAATTTAAAACAACACAACTTTAAGATTTTAAATTACATGAAAAGTTCATTTATAAACATTTATTTCATTTACAGTTATCTAATTTAACAATTATATATAGATTGCCTATGAAAACTGAGATAGTAGATGGAGCTAGTTATTTATTTCAAGTTTTTTTACTAACCAAGTTTATTGCCTATTACCTGATTTAATAGGCAATAAACTTGGTTATCCATGTATTTAATCAGGTGTTTGCCTGGTTTAATAGGCTATAAACTTTAGAGTTAAATACGTGGATATCTTATTATCTCAGAAGATGCAACTTTTTAAATTAAATCAACAACATTAAATTTAATAATATTTATCAAAAAATTATGCAAAGATCATTCTGTTTTAGGCTGATTTTATAGCTTTATGACCTTTATGTCAAACCCTGACACTTCAAAATATCTATTCATGACATTTATAAGACTGTCTGAATTGTAAACCCAGGCAAAAGTATATGCTAACAATTTTGAAGACTATTTTACCAATAATTTTAAATCCAAGCTATTTATTAAAGATTTACTTAAGTCATGTGAACTTTAAAAAATTAGGTTAATTACTATATATTTTATGAGTACTCATTTATTTAAACCAATTGGAATAAAATTCTTTTAGGGATTTTGGCTAGCTACACCAGATTTTATTGTGTAGACACAACATACAGCATAATGCATGTATATATGTATAAACACACCTAAATACATATACATATAAATACAAATCTCATAGCATTTATTTTAGAATTCTAGTCATGAGATAGTAAAATACGTCAACTCATCAGTTTATGAAAATCTGTTGGATCCAAATCATTTATCTGATGAAATGGGGCAAGGCTAAACTAAGATTTTTTAAAATGGCAGTCTTATAAAGGCTGTGAACCAAAATTTGTGTAAAGCAGTTTGAATCAGTTAACAATATACTGGATTGGACAAAGAAGAGTCAACTGTGAAAATGTGACTGAATTATGGGAGGAGGCCCAAAAGATAGGAGTTATTCTAACAGAGTCAATACAGTATTATATTTTGGTCTCAATTCTTTGTCCTTGAAGATAAGAATGTTGCCATTCCCCTTAGTATAGGATAGGTGTGTCTTCGCATGGGAATTTCTTTTATTTATTTTTTATTGCAAAGGAAACAGCATGAAGATCATAATGATTTTTTTATACCTGCTGGTTTTCAAGTGTTTTACTTAAATAGTATGTCAGAATAGCTCAGGAGTTTTGGAAAAAGAGAGTTTATCTTAGAGAAGCATAAAGAGGAATTTTAAGAAGGGGAAGGGAAAACTGCAGAGAGGAAAGAGTTCAGCCAGCTTTGAGACAATATTTTGTAGTGAGACAATCTTTGAGTTCTGAATGATTTTCTCTCTTTTATCAGATATCAGTGAGATATGCATATCTTATTTGCAGTATATGCTTTTGCAGACATGGTCTTTTGGTTTAGTGTCAAGAACAACAGACTGAATGATTCCTATAATATTGAACATGAGTCCCAGAAAATATCTTGGCATGCCTTTGAATTTTGAGAGCCCATTTTGTGAGTGCTCTGATACAATGCCAAATACACAAAAGCCAATTAAATGCAAGTGCTGAATACTCAATGGCCAAATAAACTCAAGCACAGACAGAAAAGTATATGCTTACCAAGAATAATGATAAGTTGCCTTCTCCAACTGAAGGGGAAAGGAAAGATCCCTTCACCAAGGTCTTAAGGGGAAAAATCCCTTAGCCCAGATTCCAAAGCCAGAGTCTCCAAGGAGAAGAGTACTCTTGAATAGTAGCTCCCCCAAGTAGATCAGGCATAAAGGAGAAACAACACTCCCCATCCAAGTCCTAAATAAAACAGAACTCAACCCAAATCAGGAATTCAGTCCAAGAGAGACTTGCCAAGTGGAAAAGAGGCAATCTGCAAAAGTAGGGGGATCATAGGGCCCCAGTATGGGTTCCTTATGCTGTAGTTCCAAGGGCTGGTGATTTTCTCCAAGGTTAGACAGCTTTGGACCCCACTTCTGTCAAGTATGTCAAAATCAAATAAAATATGAGATAAATATCTGAAATTAAAACATTTTATTTGGGAAAAAAGAATCACAATTTGGGGCATACATGCTGACCACGTGGTCTCTGGTATGTCTGAAGAATAAAGAGAAGGTTAGAGGTTTTATTTAAAAAAAAAAGAGAGAAATGTTATGTATTACTTGTCAGGAAAGTTCATTGACAGTAGTAAGGTTTTGGGATGCTGGAAAACTGTGATTGGTGAGTGACAGCAGTGGGTAAAACCAGTCCTAGAGTTGCAAAGTGTTCTTTCAATAGCTATTAAATAAAACTGATTTCAAGTTACATCAGGCTTGCAAAGAATTACATTTTTTGGAGCAATGTTATGTGCCCTTAGTGCTTTTTTCCCCTTGAGCTCTGAACTCTGTTTTAGTTGGGTATGACAAGAATAACCCAATTTATATGATTAACTTGCACAGTTGTTTAAGAGTATGTTGTTTAACTTTCACACATTTATGAATTCTCCAATTTTCTTTCTGTTATTGATTTCTGGTGTCATCTCTTTGCTGCCAGACAAGATACTTTGTATGGTTACAATATTTTAAAATTTACTGGGATTTGTTTTGTATCCTAACATGCAATACATTTTGAAGAATATTTTGCATGCACTAGAGAAGAATATGTATTCTACATTGTTTGGTAGAATGTCTATGTGTCTGTTGGATATTTGGTCTATAGTGTTGTTTAAGTCCTGTATTTTTTAATTGATCTTCTGTCTAGATGTTCTATCCATTATTGAAAATGGGGCATTGAAGCCTCCAAGTATTATTGTAGAACCATCTGTTTATCTTCTCAATTCTGTCAATAATTGCTTCATGTATTTTGGGGCCCTTTTGTTGGTACACTTATATCTATAATTGTTATATCTTCTTAATTGATTCATTTATTGGTATATCATCTCTTTTTTGTCCCTTGTAACAGTTTTTGGCTAAATATCCTTTTTGTTTATTAATATAGCCACTTAAACTCTCTTTTGTTTATTTACTGTTTGCATGGAATATATTTTATTTCATTCTCTCTCTTTTTTTTTTTTTTTTTTTTGAGATGGAGTCTTGCTCTGTTACCCAGGCTGGAGTGTAGTGGCATGATCTTGGCTCACTGCAAGCTCTGCCTCCCGGGTTCATGCCATTCTCCTGTCTCAGCCTCCCGAGTAGCTGTCATTCTTTTACTTTCCACTTATTTGTGTCTTTGGGTCTAAACTGAGTCTATTTTAGACAGCATACAAATGAATCATTTCTCTCTTTTGAGAGGGAGTATTTTTTGTTTTTTAAATTGATACACAGTAATTGAACATGTTTATGAGGTACATATGATATTTTGATAAAGGCACATAATGGTAATGATCCATCAGAGTATTTACAATATTCGTCACCTGAAACATTCATCATTTCTCTATGTTGGGAATATTCAAATCTCTTCTTCTAGGTATTTTGAAATATACAATAAATTATTGTCAGCTATAGTCACCCTATTGTGCCACTGAACAGCAGAAATTACTCTTTCTATTCAACTGTGTGTTTGTACCTATTAACCAATCCCCTTCATCCCTCCTCTGCTTCCTTGCCTCTGGTAACATTCTACCCTTTACCTCCATGAGATCAACTTTTCTAGCTCCTGTATATGAATGAAAACATGTCATTGAATCATGTTTCTTAATCCACATTGCCAATCTGTGTCTTTTAATTTGTGAGTTTAACTCATTTACATTTAAAGTGATTATTGATATGGAAGGACTCATTTCCGTTATTTTGCTATTTGTTTTCTATATTGCTTATATAACTTTTATTCTGCAATTTCTCTAATTCTGCCTTCTTTTCTGTATTTTTCCTATTATACCATTTGATGCCCTCGTTGTTTCCTTTTGTATATTATTTTAGTTATTTTTTAATTGGTTACTTTGAGAATTGCAAGTAAATAGTCAGTGGAACATACAGATCTGGGGAAAGCCAGGGCTGGAGAAATAAATTTGAGAATAATTGGTGTATACATGGTATTTATATCTGTGGGGCTAGATGAAGTATTTTGAAAGAGAATATAGCCAGAGAAGAGCAGAAAATGCAGTAGCAACCCCTGAGAACTTTAAATAACCCTTCCTTTGATGGATAATTTTGAATTTTCCCCTTAAGTGTTGTGAATGGGCAACATAACTTGTTAAGTCTTGTGAATGGGCAACATAACTTGTCACTTGGGTATCTTCACTGGTCCTCACTGGTTCTCTCAAGCAGTGAGAACTGCTTTTCTGTAGCAGCTGAGTATTAGAATGGGATGAGTCCTATTTTTTCATTTCTGAAGATTTCTCTCAATTTCTTCATTTTCTTGTAAAGTCTTTATTTGCCTATTAATTTCAAGATCATTTTCTTCCCAGCCTCTCACTGACCTCCTTAATTTTTTCCTTGAATATCGTTTGTCTAGAAAAAGTAACAAATTCTCTGCATTTTGTGATTCTTTAGATGGGTCTGAGGAGGACAAAGATCTGTGCTAATGAAGTCAAGGATGTGCGTGTAAACCACAACACATCTTATTCTTTAGCCACAGCTCGCACTACTGATTTGAGCAGCTTCCTCTCAAAAGCATATCTTTAATCACAGTGGTTGAGGGAAAGTGGGAATGATCGTTATAGAAAAACAACTCTGCAATTACATTTTGTTGAAGCAAGGCCAGGATTGTTACCTTTATATCTGAATGTTGCTACATTCTGACCCTTAAAACATAGTCTGTTTGTAGGAGGAAATTGGGTTATGAATAACCATGCCATACCTACACTGAAAGTTTTAAAATATATATAATAATAAAAGCTAATTGAACATAGCTACCACTTGCTTTTTGCCTGATGTCTAATTCCTGTTATTTACTGTATGCAGTCTGTTTTATCCTTGCCTCTCCCAGCTGATTGTCACCTGAAAAACAGATCTCTCACTGTTTGACCTTTATATCTGAGAATCAGAGAATTGGCAAGTTGATATTCTGAAATCCCCACTAGAAAAAGCAGAATGGGGAAGGTGGGAGGCAGTGCTTGATAGTGGAGCAGAAGCATTTACTAACATAGTTGCAGTATCATGTGAGCAATGTGGATAACATGACTCCTAAAATTTGAATGGGGCCTTTGGAGAAAACTTAGTCTTCCTTGTATTATTCCCCTCATCCTGCCTTCTGTCTCTGCCAAATTTATAGAAGCTGGAAAACATATTTTCTAAACTAATTGAGTTTCTAATCACCTCACCATGGCAACACCATCATTGCCTAGACATATGCTGCATGTAGTCCTTTTGAGAACCTACGTGTTTGTTAAAGAAGTCCACAAGAGTTTTCTGTGGGGTTTTAATAGCCTTCACAGAGAAGAAGTTCATATGTTATTATTAGGGATAGGAGGGGCCCAGAGTTGACCCAGAATCCTTGTTTACTTGAGAAAGAATGGTGAATGACAATACTCATATAAGAACTTCTTAGTCTGGGTTTTGTTAATGATCTGTGGGGGGGTCTGTGAACCTTCATAAATTGAATGCAAAATATGATGTGTATGTGTATTTTTCTCCCCAGGAGACAGCATTCATAGCATTCATCAGGTTTTCAGAAAATTGCATAGCCTCCTTTGCACCTCTGCGAGTCCTTCCCTTTCTTGATCTGTTAGGTAAATCCAAATAGTGCTGTATTTACTTTTTAAATTTCATGAATGTACTCTGAAAATAAATAGATTAAAATGAGATTTTAAGAAAAAGAAATATCCTCAATTAGCATTAAAACTCATAACCTGCTTGCTACTCTGTCATACTGGTGACTGATGACCGGACCTCAACTGTTAAGATAACTGCCAGCCCATGAAATCAACCATATTAAATGGCACACAGTGTCAATTGCAAAAGGGTGCCACCCTGAGCTAGCTGGTGGCTGGAGACACTCTCACTGCTATTGAGTGATTGGCGTGGCAATGGCTCCAGACCAAATTATGAGGTGGAAATGAAAGAATGAATGCTGCAATGGTTTACTACCAGGTACTATGCTACATATTTTTATGAACTAAACTCAACTTCTGTAATCATCTTTTGAGGTCAATATTAATATCCTAATTCTATAGGTCCATAACAGTGGAATGATTTGCTCAAGGTCTTAGTCAAGTGTCAGAGCTGAAACAGAATCCTCATATTTCTGCCATTGCCTGAAGCCTTATAGGAGCCTGGCATCCAGCTATGGAAAGGGCATCCCAAGGGGTGTTTGAGCCAGACTCTGAAGTTTGAGCTTGAGAAGTAATTCACTTCCCACACCTTTAAAAGAAGTGGGTGGTCTGTGCTCTAGGGTGACTCAGTGACTCCAGCAAGTGCAAGTCCTATTTCTGGGGAGGCCACTGTTGTGTCCCCTTAAGTAGCTCTAAGTCTTGATTCTGTTTGTGTGTCCTCTAAATAACACTGACATTGGCTTACATGGAAACCACCTTCTCAGGATTTTGAAGTGCTATACAAACAGCTAAGAGAGAGCATTGTCTAAAGTCGTATGACAGGACTGGAATTTGTCTGGTGAACAAAAATTTCACAGTCATAACACCTTTTACTCCTACAGCAAACAGAATGTTTTCTTTGTGAAGGAAGCAAGCAAGCATTCCATTTTTAGAATAATGATGCTCTTTAAAGGAACAGTGCCGGAAGTTTAGCTCTTGAGTTCCTTCTGTGCATTTAATGCTATCAGAGGAGAAAATGCAGGCTTCCAGATGCATATTCTTGAAAGTACTGAAAGGAAGATTTGTGTTTCTATTACTTGAGTGGATTCATGTGGGCTTTATTAACAAGCTAATAAGCATGACATTTCAAAGTGTGGTCCACAGCACCCCTGACATTAGCATCACCTTAGTGCTTATATAAAAGGTAGATTCATGGACTCCACCCTAGACCTACTAACTCAGAATCTCTTGGACTGGGGGGATGGGCTCAGGAATACATGTTTTTAGCTACTCCTCTGGAGATTTTTATGTACACTAAAGTCGGAAAATCATTGCATTGCAAGTTCAAACCCCATGATAAACCAAGTTAATTTTGCTATAATGACATTTGGCTAAAATGAATCTAGTAACTACTTACATTCTTGGAGAGAAAGCCAAGTTAAATACAGCTTTTCTGAAGTGAATTTGCACATAAAACAAAGCAGAAAAAATGTGGATAGGAGCTTTACTCTATTCAAGAGCCTGAGACACTCCAGAGGTCATAACTAGTATCATATCTTAAAACAAAAAGAGGCACACTTGAAAAGACTGATATCTGCAACTATATTGGCCTAACTGGGTTGAGGCAGGCACAGATCCAGCTGCAGAGTTTAGGAGGAAGTTCACAGTAGAACACACAGTGCAGGTTAGCCCTAAACATGGAAACAGACAGTATGTCAGAGTCTAGGCCAGTAGTTTAGTGTGTATGAGTGTACGTGCATGTGCGTTTCTATGTCTATGAGATGGATTGAGGCAATTGCAATGACAAATTAGTAGTAAACAATACAATAAAGGCTCTCTTATATGATCAGGACTGGAGTTAACTAAAAAAAATCAATTACATCAGGGAATTGTAAATACATATCTTTAAATACCTAATTTTAACTTAAAACATTCATTTGAAAGTTTTATATATCATTTATTCTCTATTAAATATGATGCCCCCAAATATTGTGATATTAGCCATACTTCTTGTCTTCTGTCTGAAGGTGTGACTCTTCAACCGCCCCAATGGTACTGAACCCCACCGCTAGAATGACTCATATGATTGAGTATGAAAGAACAGTTTTGTTTGCAGTCCAGAGCCAAACTTCTGTGGGGAGTTCTAGATGATAACTCTAATTAGACAAGTGTTGTACTGTCTGTTCCCCAGAGAGGAAACACTGTATCCATGAAGAAATCTAATGACAAATTGTTTACCTTTTTTGGAATACAAAGGGAAAATTTCTTCCTAATTTATCTATGATGACACACATACATAAAAGAACAGGCAAACAAGTAAGCAAGCAAACAGACAGTGTTTCCAAATTAAGGGGCTTTAGTCAGGAAACCACCACATGTTAGTCAGTGAAACTCAGTGACATTCAACTACCTTTTTATTTATTTAACAATTTTTATATTTAATTTTTGTGGGTGCGCAGTAGGTGTGTATATTTATTTACTTATTTATTTATTTTTTATGTTTTATTTATTATTATTATTTTTTATTATTATACTTTAAGTTCTAGGGTACATGTGCATAACGTGCAGGTTTGTTACATATGTATACCTGTGCCATGTTGGTGTGCTGCACCCATCAACTCGTCAGCACCCATCAATTCGTCATTTATATCAGGTATAACTCCCAATGCAAGCCCTCCCCCTCCCCCCCATGATAGGCCCCGATGTGTGATGTTCCCCTTCCCCAGTCCAAGTGATGTCATTGTTCAGTTCCCACCTATGAGTGAGAACATGCGGTGTTTGGTTTTCTGTTCTTGTGATAGTTTGCTAAGAATGATGGTTTCCAGCTGCATCCATGTCCCTACAAAGGACGCAAACTCATCCTTTTTTATGGCTGCATAGTATTCCATGGTGTATATGTGCCACATTTTCTTAATCCAGTCTGTCACAGATGGACATTTGGGTTGATTCCAAGACTTTGCTATTGTGAATAGTGCTGCAATAAACATACGTGTGCATGTGTCTTTATAGCAGCATGATTTATAATCCTTTGGGTATATACCCAGTAGTGGGATGGCTGGGTCATATGGTACATCTAGTTCTAGATCCTTGAGGAATCGCCATACTGTTTTCCATAATGGTTGAACTAGTTTACAATCCCACCAACAGTGTAAAAGTGTTCCTATTTCTCCACATCCTCTCCAGCACCTGTTGTTTCCTGACTTTTTAATGATTGCCATTCTAACTGGTGTGAGATGGTATCTCATTGTGGTTTTGATTTGCATTTCTCTGATGGCCAGTGATGATGAGCATTTTTTCATGTGTCTGTTGGCTGTATGAATGTCTTCTTTTGAGAAATGTCTGTTCATATCCTTTCCCCACTTTTTGATGGGGTTGTTTGTTTTTTTCTTGTATATTTGTTTG
>NC_045445.1:33568298-33624956 GCF_002776525.5 Piliocolobus tephrosceles | reverse complement strand
CAAACAAATATACAAGAAAAAAACAAACAACCCCATCAAAAAGTGGGCAAAGGATATGAACAGACATTTCTCAAAAGAAGACATTCATACAGCCAACAGACACATGAAAAAATGCTCATCATCACTGGCCATCAGAGAAATGCAAATCAAAACCACAATGAGATACCATCTCACACCAGTTAGAATGGCAATCATTAAAAAGTCAGGAAACAACAGGTGCTGGAGAGGATGTGGAGAAATAGGAACACTTTTACACTGTTGGTGGGATTGTAAACTAGTTCAACCATTATGGAAAACAGTATGGCGATTCCTCAAGGATCTAGAACTAGATGTACCATATGACCCAGCCATCCCACTACTGGGTATATACCCAAAGGATTATAAATTATGCTACTACAAAGACACATGCACACATATGTTTATTGCGGCACTATTCACAATAGCAAAGACTTGGAATCAACCCAAATGTCCATCAGTGACAGACTGGATTAAGAAAATGTGGCACATATACACCATGGAATACTATGCAGCCATAAAAAAGGATGAGTTTGCGTCCTTTGTAGGGACATGGATGCAGCTGGAAACCATCATTCTTAGCAAACTATCACAAGAAGAGAAAACCAAACACCGCATGTTCTCACTCATAGGTGGGAACTGAACAATGAGCTCACTTGGACTCGGGAAGGGGAACATCACACACTGGGGCCTATCATGGGGAGGGGGGAGGGGGGAGGGATTGCATTGGGGAGTTATACCTGATATAAATGATGAATTGATGGGTGCTGACGAGTTGATGGGTGCAGCACACCAACATGGCACATGTATACATATGTAACAAACCTGCACGTTATGCACATGTACCCTAGAACTTAAAGTATAATAAAAAAATAAAAATAAAAATAAAAAAAAAAAAAAAAAAAAAAAAAAAAAAAAGAGAACCTTTACCACTGCTTGAGCATAAGCGTTTGAAGAGGGAAAGACTTTAGGCCATTCAGATATCATATACACCATAACCAGGCAAAATCTCTTCTATAGGCACTAATTCTATGAAATCAATTTCCCTCTATAGACACTAATTCTATGAAATCTAAGTGCCATCAGTTTCCTCGTAAAGTTGATTGAGGAAAATTTTCTGCGGTACTTGGAAGTAGCCTGTAAAGTATTTTGCTCGCAAATAACAAGTCTCTTTAATATGTTTTGAATAATTTCATCGTTTTGATTGGTGTAGTAAGAGTCTAGTGTCTCTTCATGTATTTATTTAAGAGATAGAGTATTTCTCTGTTGCCCAGATAGGAGTGCAGTGGGATGATAATAGCTCACTGCAGGCCATGAACTCCTGGGTTCAAGCTATCCTCCAGAGTAGCTGAGATTTCAGGTGTGAGTTACCACATCTGGCTAGAGTCTAGTGTTTTTAACATCCCTCTGTTACCTAAATCATTTTGTTAGATAATGCAACAAAAACGAATGAAGCAAATACTGTGGTATAGGAATTATTTTATGGATAATTCCTATAGTCTAGTTGAATTTCTTTTAATCCCTTTTTAATATTTGTCTGTTTCCCTTCATGAATCTTATTTTTCTGAAAATAAACACAGGTTCTTTGTATTAAAAGTGGGACTTCTAAGTTTGAAGTCTGACATGTTTTAACAACGACTTTTGCAGCTGTTGGCAAAATCATTGCCTTCAGAAATTTCATCATTCTATTCTGTGCTAACAAATCATCTCTTGATTATCCATGAGATGTTGTAGTTCCTGTTGAAGTCAAGAATCTCCTATTTTTCCAAATTTGCCCTGTTGCATAATATACACCAAACATATATTTATCACTGGCATATATATTCACTCTAGGTTCAGAGCAATAATTTTAGCACTAGTGATGGCTATTAACTTACCTACTTGTGCCAACTTAATTCCAGGCAAAACATAAGCTTCCAAGATCTCATGATCGGTCACCACAGCATAAGAAACCTTCGGTTGGCCACTTTTATCCCAAGTACATGGTTCATCAGTAAACATTATGAAATCTGCATTTTGAAAAGGAGTATAAGATCATCAGATTGGGGCCTAGCATTTGCCTCTATGATCATTTTACGGCTGTGATATTTTTGACTAAGATCTGGCAAAAGAGTACAAAGGTCTAGGAAATTGCATCTCCCAGGCATGATATTAGAATTGGATAACAATGCTTGTTCATAGTCACTCTGATGGCACACCAACAAAGGCTGTTTTATGTACTTATAACTATCATCATATGTAGAATACCCAAATAAATCTAGTGACCAAATGTAAGGACTTGAGCCTTTTCAATAAGAGTGGTGGCTGCTACCACAGCTCAGGGGAACCCAAGCAGCTATCAAAAAGATCAGTGCCTCCTTCTTGCCAGGAGTCAATTTGATGCAGGGAAAGAGAGAAGTGCACGGGGATCAGAGATAGTTGGGACAGCAGAGAAAGGAAGAGGTTTATGTGAAAGAGAAAGTCGCTTTAATTCTTGTATTTCCACTTCCATTTTTCTCAATCTTTCCTTCTTGTTATTAAATCATTTATTTTATTTTCCCCTTAAAATGGCAGTCATCTCATAAATACTAATAATTCTTATGGCTGAAGTGAGGCATTTTTAAGATAAGAACCCCCCAGATACGTTACAGTCATTCCTCTATATACATGGGAGATTGGCTCCAGGATCCCTCAAAGTACCAAAATCCTTGAGTACCTAAGTCCCTTCTATAAAATGGTATAGTATTTTCATATAACCCATACACATCCTCCTGTATACTTTAAATCATCTCTAGATTACTAATACCTAAAACAATGCAAATGGCATATGAACAGCTGTTATACTGTATTGTTTAGGGAATAACAAGAAAACAAGTCTGTAAATGTTCAGCACAGACACAACTATCATAGGCTTCACTACATTTTTGATCTGTGGTTGGTTGAATTTCTGGATACAGAACCCACAGATATGGAGGGCCAACTATAATTTACCCAAAGTAAAGAAACTGTACAACTAGATTCTTACATGTATGCTCATTCCAAATGTGACAAAAAGGTATTCAAATTTAAGAGATTTAAAAGAAAGACCTGCAGGCAACATTTCTGGCTTCCCATATTTTTCTACCATCAAAGATAATAGTGATCCTGATGGGATTTTAGATCTGGTATCAGCCACCCTCACTCAATAATAAAATCTTCAATTTGGAGTGGATGGCTCAGGTAGTCTTCCAAAAAGTGAAGAGCTAGAAAGGAGACTTTCTATAATTCAAGGTCTGACTGTTGTGTGACCACAAGTCTTTCAGATGATCTACCCAATTCAGGAATTGTCAGAAAGATCCTATCCTTATTGCTAAATTGTTGGGGAAATAATTAAACATAACATCTCCTGCCAACCCAATGCAACCTATATATAAAACATATGAAAGAACGAAATAGTTTTGTCATTGAATAAGCACTAAACCATATGCATCACAGGTAATGCATTAAAACAACTGCAAAGACAAAAACATTCTCAACCTTTTATGTTTTATGTATATGTTAATTCATTACATACATGTTCACTGTATTTACTGAAAGGAAAAATAAGATTTCTCATATGTTTTTGACAAGTAAGAAGTTACATTTTGGAGCTGATTCCCACGGGCAGGGAGATAGGGCATCATTCTTTTTGGTGTTCACTTTGGTGTTCGAAGGGCTCCTTGGCACCTAAGAATGACACCTAAGAATTGGCACACTTGGCTGCAAAACTGGCAAGAGGTTTATTAGCTCTGAAAAAAGTTTATATGAATTTCAAAGAGACAGAGCTAACATTTATAATTTCAAGTTTTCTGAAGGAAATACTAAAAGAAAACAGAGCAAGTTATCTTCACTTTTTTATACCAGGAAGAATTTTAGATTAATTTTTAGAATTTTATGTACCCTTTTACTGGCAAAGACAAGTCAAGGTCACAGTCCTAGAGGGGTAATACTGCCTAATAAATTTCCTGGATAGAGATTCATGCATAGGAAGAAGAAAAGGCATTGCCTTAGTAACTGTATCCAGAGTATGAGGTGAACACTGACTCTCAAGAAAGTAGAGGTGTCCCATTATAACTAGGGCATAAGGTCAGAGTTGGAGTAGCAAGAAGAATTTGATGCTGGGTTTGAAAGGTTTGGGCTAGAGCTGCTTAAATGCTTCTCATTTGCATAGGTTCTTTTTTGTTTTGTTTTGTTTCTGTTTGTTTGTTCGAGAGAGAGTCTCGCTCTGTGGCCCAGGCTGGAGTACAGTGGCATGATCTTGGCTCACTGCAACCTCCGCCTCCCGGGTTCAAGTGATTCTCCTGCCTCAGCCTCCTGAGTGGCTGGGATTACAGGCATGCGCCAGCATGCCCAGGTCATTTTTGTATTTTTAGTAGAGACGGGGTTTTGCCATTTTGGCCAGGCTGGTCTCGATCTCCTGACCACAGGTGATCCACCTGCCTTGGCCTCCCAAAGTGCTGGGATTACAAACGTGAGACACTGTGCCCAGCCTCATTTGTATGGGTTCTAAAATCCATGGCAGTGCTCAGCCTGCAGATGATTTGGACCACAGAGCCTAGCTACATTGAGAAAGAACAATTTGGCCCTAGAAACAAGGACATTCTAAATTACACTGAGATTTGTGTATAAAGCTCATATTGTTGTTTTAACCACCATAATGAAATTTACTCCTTTTACCCAGGTTAACAAAATATATCACAATAACAACTAAACATTGGGTTTAACAGAAACAATACTTTTGAAGCAGAACACACATATTTTTAAGAAAATAATATTGCAAATGGTCAGTTTTGGGTCAATTTACCACACTAGGGTAACAAACTTGATAAAATACAGTTATGCTCAACTAAACCATTTATCTACACTATAGTAAAGTACTTGTAATCATTCCCAAGATCATAGTTTAAAACTATTTTAAGAGATAAGACATGTTTTACAGGCATCTTTGTAAGAGATGCTTTGCCTTCCTCAGTCAAAAGCATGATTAGAAGGTTGACAATATTTACTTTTTTCCCCTTATCATATAGTCTGTTCAAAATAGTATTTTCATTGGTAATATGTTCTGTATCTTGTCTGACCTGGATGATGTGCCCCAAGAAGTAGGGTTTGAGAGGGCAGATTCTGCATTCATAGAGGAAGGGGTGGCCATCCAGGTACAGGCCACATGTCATGAACCATTTCCCCTGGTTGTATAAATGGAGAACTTGGAGTTCCTTGATATTCAGTGAACTTGGGTAAAGAGTTATGATTATAATGGTGAGAAGGGTGTGTTTCTACATGTTTTTGTGAGGCAGGTCCTGGAAGAAGATATCTTATATGAGGTGGCATCTGGACAATACTATGTCCGTGAAGAGGGTGGTAGAGTAGAGGTCATTGCTGGACTTGAAGCTTAGCTATGAACCAAGTGAGGAGTACCTGTAGCCCAAGGAAGATGTGGCATTGCATGGCTTGTTGGTGGCAGAAGAGGTGCTATGGTACAGAATGTAGCTGTGGAGGCAGGGTATTATAAGAACTCAATACTACTGGTTGACCTTGATATTCAGGATGATGGTGAGCAAACGTGGAGGAAGTAGGTGTGGTTCTCAAGCACCTGAATTGGAGTGCTTTTGAATAGGGACAGTTATGAAATTGCCATGTTTTCTTGTTGAAATAAAATTAAAAATAAAAAGGTTCCTTGACTTACTGAAGGAGATGGAGGTAAAGCCATGAACAATTCTGCTGCAGGAGCATGAATATCCTTGGGGCTAATAATGTAGCTCATGTGGCAAATACTGCAAAGAAGGTAGGTATCATCATGTGCTGCTTTGGGGGACTATTGGCTCACATGGTGCTTGTCTGACCGCATCATAAAATGGTTAGGGATTTCAACTGGTAATGGGATATCATGGAGGATGAACATTTTCTAGTCAGGCACAAGCAACAGGGTTTTACACTCTCATATGACAGTAGTTGATATGAGCCTCTAGGTCCCTCTTGAACCCTTGAACTGTGCTAGGAAGATAGAACCTTGTGTATGTTTGTCAATTTGCTTCACAGGATTGCTACAGCCTGGACACACCTTATCTCCTCCTTTTCCATATAAAATGGCACAGACCTAGCGAAAAAACATGCTTACATGTAATTATCCATCCATAGATTTTAATTGATAATTCACATTTGTTGCATAAATGGACTGGTGTATTATCCTTTTCACCCAAGATGTTTACCTGAACATCCCCCCCAAAGTTATTCAATAGATCTTTGCTGATTTCTTTCTTTTTTTCTTTTGACAGAGTCTCGCTCTGTCGCCTAGGCTGGGAGCAGTGGCGTGATCTCAGCTCACTGCAATCTCCGCCTCCCGGGTTCATGCCATTCTCCTGCCTCAGCCTCCCGAGTAGCTGGGACTAAAGGCACGTGCCACCATGCCCGGCTAATTTTTTTGTATTTTTGGTAGAGACAGGGTTTCACCGTGTTAGCCAGGATGGTCTCGATCTTCTGACTTAGTGATCCACTCACTTCGGCCTCCCAAAGTGCTGGGATTACAGGCGTGAACCACCACGCCTGGCCATCTTTGCTGATTCCTAAATGATTTGCCCCCTCTACGGTCATTATACGGTTCTTTGCTATGGTCGAATCCTTCAGTGTCCTCTGTGATTTGGCTCACAGGGCACAGTGGGAGCTGAAGTGTACTGCACTGGAATCCCAGGGAGCGCATGCGCCCTACCTTCTCCAGCCCCGGAGGCAGGAGTCTGACCAGGTCGCCTCTGCTCTGTTATCTTCTTACCTACCCCATTCCAGAGAGGGAGTCAGGCAGAGGGATAAACAGCGGGCATGAGAAGAGCTTCGTTATTGAGGTTGCTAAGGCTGCTTGTCTTACAGTTCAATAAAATGTAGCCTTTAACTGTGGAAAAAGAAACTAACCTTGAATGGGGGAAGAAGATGGGGAACAAAGGCATGTTAGTACCTGAAGGAATAACATGGAGGCAGGTAAGGTGGCCAGCCTGCCCTTAAAGCCTTTTTGAACAGTGGAATCCTCTATGTTTTTGTGGTGAAAGCCCATACATGCTATGAAATTTTCAAATAGAGACTGGATACCTTCCTATCAGAAATGCTGTAGATCTGGCCTCTCAAACTTTTCTGGCAAATTACCCCTAATGGCAGAGAAGAGTTAACTTTGTAACTGTGAGGGTGAGAGAGCAACATTCTAACTACCTTCTAAAGCAAAACAATTTTTGGGATTCTTGTATGTTACTTTAAGATATGAATATAACTTTCTGTGGCAGAATGTCTGTTTTAATGAAAAATACTGCATTTAATTATTTAGTTAACTTACTAGCATTTTCCTGAAGTCTTTGAGTAATATTGAAATCCTAGGAAGATGTGCCAGGATGTGCGCCAAATTCTATAGAACACTGCTATATCTCCCGTCTGTGTACTGGTACACTAGCTTGTGATACAGTGCATAGTGTAACTCCTTTATCGAGTACAAGATCATCCATTAGGACTTAGAAATCCTTTTTTATACAGAATCCTTCACATAGGTATTCTTTTATAAGAGTATTTATCTGTAAATGAAAGTTGAAAGCTAAAAGCCTCAACAAATTAGGAAGGTGACTAGTTGCGTTACAAAATGCCTTCCCATATCCCAAAACTTCTCCTTTTGGTTCTTTAAATATTACATTCTCTTGGTGCATTTGATGTGTATTTATAGAATATTAACAACTTGGAGGAGAGACCTAAATAAAATAATAAGTTAAAGGGCAAATAATCAATCAGTGATAATGACTCAAATATGAATAGAAAGCATATTAGAAATGAACATATTTGTTAATGGAAAGATAAGGCTGGATTTACAGAAATTTCGTCTGTACCCACCTTTTGGTAAGCCTACTGTGAAGTGAGGATGTACCTTCTCTGTAATAGCTTCATTCAATACTATTCAGAATAAGTGTTTTCGTTCTCACTTACAAGGAAACTTTGCAAAGAAAGTGATGAACTGCCATGCAAAAATATACCAAATATATGATTTAAAAGTAATTAAAGGGTAAGTCAGAGCATAAAACTGCCCTCCTGAAGCAGATTATTCATTTCTGCTGAAACACGAAGGCACAGTCAAAACTGACCTTTGCCAGACAAAAAGACAAAACAGGGATGTTGCACTGGGTTGAAAATGCTATATTGAAAAGAAAAAATAAATTAAAAGCCATAAAAACATTTTTGATGGTATCCATTTGTATACTGGAATTGCTGAATCATACAGCTAGATTAGGATATTTTTGCAGTAATACCATATGATTGATGTTAAGGATTTGGAGAGATTGTAATAATGAGAAGTTGAAAATTTTTCACATTTGCTAACATATTTTATAAAAGAAAAAATTTATAGTCACATGGAACATTTTGTTGGAGAGAATGCATGAGAGGGAACAGCTGAGGTAGGGGGAAAAAGAATGAGACAGACCATTTTATGCTGTTGGAAATCATTATGAAACTTACAGCTGATTGGAGGAAGGTACCAAGGATAGAAGCTTAGAGAAAAGCCATCCCTCTTTATCCATTTCATTGTTGATGGGTTCCTGAAAGGTTGCAAGTAAATAGGTAGCAGTTTTCTTACCCTGACCTGTAATATCATTTCACAACTGTTTTACCTTAAGTTTGAATTTGTCATCACTGGGCAATGGCTGCTGATGCTTGAGTTTTTGATATATTTGGCCCTCTGCTAAATAGCTACAGCTATATAAACAAATACCTAACTGTACAAGGGGACCTTGTAATTCAGTGTGTACCCTTCTTTCTGCAGAATAATCCTGCTTGAAGTTCTTATCAAACCTTCTCTATATTCAGAGGGATGCAGCTGCTCTGAGTGAAATTGAAGTGGGAGAGCCCAGAGTCTTACCTCCTTAACACTCCTACTGGTCTGGCCACCCCAATTACTCTCTCTTCCAGTGATTATTTAGTCAGCTCAGAGAAGCACAGCTTGAAAACCACTCCTCAGCCGGGCGCGGTGGCTCAAGCCTGTAATCCCAGCACTTTGGGAGGCCAAGACGGGCGGATCACGAGGTCAGGAGATCGAGACCATCCTGGCTAACACGGTGAAACCCTGTCTCTACTAAAAAATACAAAAAACTACCCGGGCGAGGTGGCGGGCGCCTGTAGTCCCAGCTACTTGGGAGGCTGAGGCAGGAGAATGGCATAAACCCGGGAGGTGGAGCTTGCAGTGAGCTGAGATCCGGCCACTGCACTCCAGCCTGGGCGACACAGCGAGACTCCGTCTCAAAAAAAAAAAAAAAGAAAACCACTCCTCAAAATATGTATTTTCTATGCTGATGTATAAAATGTTTATAGTGAACTATATCATATGTGCAAAAGAATAATAGATGAGTACCCATCTCTAGCTTAAGAAATAGAGTATTATCAGTGCATTTGCAAGCCCTGCAGCACCCCCTCACTCGTTATCACCTCCAACAAGAGAAAAGCACTATGCTAAATTTTGTGTTCCTCATTCTCTTGCTATTTTCAGTTTTAAAAATTGTGTGTATATATCTTTATACAAAATCTTGTTTAGTTTTGTTTTTACATTTCTATGGATGAAAAGATACCATGATTTCCTTTATTCCCTTAACATATTTCTGAGATATTTTTATGTTAATGCATGTAGCGGTATTTAATTCATTTTCAGCAGTGTATTCCATTGTATGAATATATTATAATTTAACTGTTGTCTTGTTGGGGAATATTTGGTTTGTTCCCAGGTTTTGCAATTACAGGTGCTACTGTTGACACTACTATTGATGTTAGGGATTTGGAGAGACAGAAAGAATGAAACATTCTTGTATATGTCTGTTGTACATGTTCAAGAATTTTTCTAGGGTGGGTGTATATATATGTTTGGAACTACAAGATCATAGAGAATAAACGTGTTCAACATTTCCAAAGTGTTCCTACCAATTTGTCAGCAGAGTATAAAAGTTTTTGCTCCACATCTTCACCAATACTTCATATTAATAGACTTTCAATTTATTACCAATTTGGCGGTTGTAAAATTCTTATTATTATGTTTTTAATTTTGTGTTTCTCTGATTACAAATGAGATTGAGCAGTTTTTCATGTTTTATAGGCCATTAATAATTTCTCTTTAAAAAAATACCCGTTCATATTATTGGACCATTTTTTTCTGTTGAACAATTTGTCTTTTCCTTATTGATTTGTATGAGTTCATTATATACCCCCAATATTGATTCTTTGTTATATGATTTTCAGTTATCTTGTATAAGTTTGTAGGTTGCCTCTTAATTTTCTTCATGGTGTCTTCTGATAAATAGACGTTCTCAAATTTGATGGATTAAATGTATCAATCTTTTTCTTTACTGTTTTTCTGATATGCTTAAAGTGTTTTTCCTAACCTGAAGTCAAAAAGGATACTTTCCCTTATTTATTTTTAGGTTTGGACTTTCAAATGGAGTATTTTTTTTTTTTGGCTGGGAGGAGACTGGAGTTTTATTATTACTCAAATCAGTCTCCTCGAGGATTTGGGGATCAGAGTTTTTAAGGATAATTTGGTGGGTGGGGGAAGGCCAGTCAGTCAAGAGTGCTGATTGGTTGGGTCCAAGATGAAATAATAGAGAATTGAAGCTGTTCTCTTGGACTGAGTCAGTTCCTGTGTGGAAGCCACAAGATCAGATGAGTCAGTTTATCGATTTGGGTGGTACCAGCTGATCCATCAAATGCAGGGTCTGCAAAATATCTCAAGCACTGATCTTGGGAGCAGTTTAGGGAGGGTCAGAATCTTGTGGCCTCTAGCTGCATGACTCCTAAAGCATAGTTTTTAATCCTGTGGCTAATTTGTTGGTACTACAAAGGCAGTTTAGTCGCCAGACAAGAAGGAGGTTTGTTTTGGGAAAGGGCTGTTATTGTCTTTGTTTTGAACTATAAACTAAGTTCTTCCCAAAGTTAGTTCAGCCTTTGCCCAGAAATGAACAAGGACAGTTTGGAGGTTAGAAGATGGCATTGGTTAGACCAGATCTGTTTCACTGTTATAATTTTGCAATGGTCACTTCAATCCTTCTCTTTGGATTTTATAACACCTTAATCTTAAGGTGTTGGCTAATGAAGATGGAAAAAGTGTGAAGACCACTCTAACTTCTTCCTGCTGATCAGGGGTATAGTGGGGGTAGGTGTTGACCCCAAGGTGAGAGGAGTGGAACCACTTTACAACTGTCTGAGCATACTCATGCAAGGCTGCTTGGGGTTCCAAGGTTTGCATGGCAAAGATGTTAGTATTGTCATCTATAGTTTTAGTACCACATTTAAGAGAACAGCATACTATAAGGTAAATATTAAGTACTAGGGTAAGGGGTACAATTCCCAGTTTTAAAAGTAAAGATTTGAAAGTATTAGTTTGAGGACTTATAGCCCACAAGGATTTAGTCCAAACTGCAGAAAAAAAACCTCAAGAACAGCTAACAACAGGTATACTATAGTTTTTCTTTTGAACCCTAATTTTTCTCTCTCCAGTCCTCATGTTTATTAAAAACACATCATGATATAGCTGATTTGTTTACAACATATACTTTAGTTTTATTGTACTTGGCCTGATTATTTGCATAAAGTACAGCAAGAATAACAATATTTTCACATAGGCTTTAAAAATGGGCTTTGATGGAACTCTGTTCCATGAGGAATCTTAGATAAGAATTTTATAAAGCTGAGCCTAGCCATGGGTTTGTACCCTCAAATACCTATGAGTTGGGTACATTTCTCTCCTCCCCTCTTGAGGTTCCAAGATAGCTTGGGGCTCCTGGGCCTGTTAGAAAGTTGACATTCTCTACTTACCACAAGTTGGGAATCTTGTACAGGGATGACATAGACAAGGTATGAGGCCACATTTCCCAAGGGGCTTTTATTGGCTCTACAAGTCAACTTTGATTCTTCAAAGAAAGCATACCATTCCAGTGAAAGCATTGGTGACATAACCAGTTTCTCCAATTGTGTCCTGTTACAAAAGAAAACAGTTTCTTATTGCATGTATGCAAATAACTATACTGTCATTAAGTTGAGAATACTCACAAATAAAATGGAGTCTTATTTAATTGATCTGTTATTGATTTTTTATGGAGTGACATGGTGATCCAATATTATTTTTTTCTTCCATATAAATAGTCAATTATTCCAGAACCATTTCTAAAATAGTCTGCTCTTTCTCCTGTGATTATCAATGGCAACCTATCAAATTTTCATATATGTATAAATCTGTTTCTGGATTCTCTGTTTCATTCCATTGGTCTGTTTTCTTTTCCCATCTTAATTACTGTGGCTGTATGAAGTTTTGAGGTTTTAAAGAGAGGAACAAGTCTCCCAAACTTGTTTTTCAGGAACATCTTGGCTATCCTTGGCTGTTTGCTGTATAACAATGTTTTAGATTGGTGGCATATTGGAGGGGGAGGGATGAGGGAGTGATGAGGGAAAAGAAGAAGAGAGAAAAAGGTTTACAAATATATATTTGCTCATGTATAAATATTCTGAAAGTCAACTCTGCTGTTGTAGTCGAGTATTTTTTAGGCCATAAAAATTGCCTGCTTAACTTTATTGGTATGAGTGAAAGTACTTGCCAATAAAGTTAAGGTAAGGCACTTAGTCACTGAGTCATAAGGCACTGAGGTCAACATAATTTTTGTTTCTTTTATTTTTAAAACTAACTTCTCAGGGATCTTATTTCTTGAGATGAATAGTATAACATTGTGATAAAAAAAAAAAGCACGAGCTTTACTTTGAGGAATATTTCTGTTTAAATTTCTGTTCTGCTACTTAGTATTTGTGTGACCTTAGGCATATTACTTAATATTTCTGAAATGAATTGCTTGCTTTTTGGTCTGTAAATGGTAGTGATAATATTTACCTACTGTGTTAGTTTTTTATCTGCTGTAACAAATTACCATAAGCTTAGTGGTTTAAAACAATATAAACTTATTATCTTATAGTTATATAGGTTAAAAGTCTGACAGGGTCCTTACTGGACTAAAATCAGGTTATTGGCAGGGCTGCATGCTTTTTTGGACTGTCTAGAGGAGAATCTGTTTCCTTGTTCATTCAGATTGTTGGCAGAAATCAGTTTTCTGTGATTGTAGGCCTAAGGTCTCCATTTCCTTGTTGGCTGTCCACTAGGATCTTCCCAGTTTGCAGAGGCCAACTTCATTCCTTGGCTCATGGCCCCATCCTTCATCTTCAAATTCAGCAACAATGGACTGAATCCCTCTCACTCTTTGAATCTCTCTTGCTGCTTCTTCTATCACATCACTCTGTATCTGTCTGTCTGTCTGTCTCTCTCTCTAGCCTGGAAATGTTCTCTACTTTAAGGGCTCATGTGATTAATTGGGCCCATTCAGATAATTCAGAATAATTTCCCTATTTTAAGGTCTGTAACTTTAATCGCATTTGTACATGGCCCTTTTGCCATGCAAAGTAACGTATTTACACGTTCCAAGATACAAATGTGAACATCTTTTTGGGGAAAGGAAAGGTAGCATTATTGTTCTGTCTATCTGCCATGCCTACCATGTGACTGTTGTGAGGAATGCATGAGCTAATGCATGTATAGAGCTAAATATGGTTCTGACATGTAGTAAACACTCAATTGGGGTGTTATTAACATTTGAATTACTTATTAGCAGCGAAATGTGGGTTTTCTCCTTTACTGTTTTTGGAATATTTATGTGAACTTATCTTACCTTCTAAAACTCACATAATTCCTCTTTAAAATTTTTTGAAGTCATGAAATATTTTAAGTATACAGACTTATATAATTTTCGAGAATATTGATGCCCTATACAGTTGTAATGAGTTGAATTGTGCTTGCCCCCAAATATATGTTCATATCCTAACCCCTAGTACCTGTGAATATGACCTTTTTAGCAATAGAGTCTTTGCATATATTAATAAAGTTAAGGTGAGGTCATATTAGATTAAAGTGGGCTTAAGTTCAATGATTGGTATCTTTGTAAGAGAAAGAAAAGGCAGAGTCTGTCACAGAGGCACAGTGGAGAAACACAACGGAAAAGGCCATGTAATGATGGCAGCAGAGAGTGAAGTGATGCAGCTATAAGTCAAGGAATGCCAAGGGTTGCTGGCAGCCGCCAGAAGCTAGAAAGAGACAAGGGAAAGATTCTTCCCTAGGGCCTTTAGAAGGAGCATGGCCCTGCCAACACCTTCATTTTGGACATCTAGGACTGTGATAGCACAAATTTCCATTGTTCCAAGCCACTTGATTTGCGGCATTTTTATTACAGCAGCCTAGGAAACTAATACAAAATCTTGCCATGTATTTTTTCCACTTGGTTTTTCTTTGAAGTAGCATATCAAAGATGGTCTTGTTAGTTTCTAGTGTATGAGACATCTACATTCAATTATATGCCAAAAATATGGTCAATATCCTAAGAAAGACTTGTTTTGTGTGGCCCCTAATAGTAAAATTAGGATCTATGAGTAAAAGTTGTAAGGAAACTGATTTTTTACCTCAATATATAAAATGAAGCTTTCTAACAATCACAATGGTCCGTGGCAGTGAGACCTGTTTTGATACTCATATGCCAGACATTTTTTTTTTGAGGCAGTGTAACTAGTTTCTCATGAATGTTTCAAATAAAAGCTCATTTTAAAGAAAATTAATTATTCTCATGATAAATGGGAATAATAATGTTTCATGTTGGTCACAAAAAGTAAAAGTCTAAAATGGTGCTGGCTTATTTAGATGTATACAAGAAAAATACAGAAAGCTCTTATCAACATTTTCTGCATGAAATTCAAGTGGAAATGAAATTTAATTAGTTACATGATACATATATATTATATAGATAGCTGGTCTATATTATAAGGCTACATCTAAATCAATTGGTAGAATTTTTTCTTAAAAAAAAAGCAACGAATCATCCAGTGTTTATTGAGTGCTCCCTCTGTAATACAAGGGAGGTAGATGATACTGTCACTACCCTAGTTGATGTTATACTTTTGTTGGGTTGTGTGGTAGTAGGCTTATATAGAGTGTTTTTCTAGGATCCATTTTCTAACCTTCTTTCTAACCATATTTAGACTTTCCTTCTGATATTCCCCCCTCTCCTTAACAGGTTACTTGCTTCAGACCACCCAATCAGGGTGAATTTTAGTACTCTTATTTGGAATGCCGGTGAGAACTTTGTGTGTCTCTTTGGATGTTGTAATAATGTAGTCTTGATTGTGGCTGGCAGTTATATGATTATCAAGAGATGTACCAGTCTTAGGACGAAGTTGACACTGGGATAGTAGAGTAGAAGGATATAAGGATATTGAGTCCTGGAAGATATCATTGAGCTGCTACATCAACTAGTATCTGCATGTTTCAGCTCAGTGAGAAAATAAATCTCCTTTTTTTTTTTTTTTTTTTGAGACGGAGTCTCCCTCTCGCGCCCAGGCTGGAGTGCAGTGGCACAATCTTGGCTCACTGCAAGCTCTGCCTCCTGGGTTCATGCCATTCTCCTGCCTCAGCCTCCCAAGTAGCTGGGACTACAGGCGCCCACCACCACGCCTGGCTAATTTTTTGTATTTTTAGTAGATATGGGGTTTCATCATGTTAGCCAGGATGGTCTCGATCTCCTGACCTCGTGATCTGCCCGCCTTGGCCTCCCAAAGTGCTGGGATTACGGGCTTGAGCCACCGTGCCTGGCCATAAATCTCCTTTTTGTTTAAGTCAGTTTGCACTGGATTTTCTGTTTTTTGTAGCATAAAGTCTTATCTGATACAAACATATATTCATAAAGCAACTGAAGAATAATAAATGATAATCTATAATCAAGAGCTGGATATGCTAAAAATAAATACTGTAGATTTTTGGTTTTTAAAGTGTGGTTCCTAGGCCAGCAGCATCAACATTGCCTGAGAACTTGTTAGAAATGCAAATTTTATGGCCCCGCCCCAGATTTACTGAATCAGAAACTCTGGCAGAGGGGCCCAGTAATTTGTGTTTTAACAGGCTCTCTAGGGCATTCTGATCATGCTGAAGTTTGAAAACTACTGCTCTAGAAGTTCAGGAAATGAGGGATTATTGTTTATCGAAGAGTAGTGAAAGACTTCGTGTAGAAGGTGAGATGAACTAAATACTAGAGTAAGATTGACTTTTGAAAAGGAGACTCATGAAACAGAATTAATAAGGCACAGAATGAAGGTGGTATTTATGGGGCATTTTATGACTAATTGTGACATTAATAAAATAGTGAAGGATTAAAATTGCTTGAGTAGTGGGGTAGGAGAGAATTGGAGGCTGAGAGTCAGTTTTTTTTTTTTTTTGTCCTGGTATTCTCATTTTACCTGAATTCACTGAAAACCTGAACAGTAGAATGCATTACTGATATTCTTCATTGTAGGCAATATATGGTGGATCAACCTGTTTAGACTATAGTCATAGAATATTAAGATCATCAAGTCATAGAAAGAGAAAGGACTAATCCTACTTGTATTGGCATTAGGTAGGCAGAGAGGCCTCCTTCCTGGACTTCAAAAATTTGTTTGAAGGGAGTTATAGTAGTTCCCCCTTAACTGTGGGGCATATGATCCAAGATTCCCAGTCAATGCCTGAAAGTATGGATGTACTGAATCCTACATATACTATATATATTCTACATATTCTATATACTTGTACACATTTACCTGTGATAAGGTTTAATTTATAAATTAGGTACAAGAAGAGATTAACAACAATAACGAATAAATAAAATATAACAATTATAAAAATATTCTGTAATAAAGGTTATGTGACTGTGGTCTCTCTCTCTCTCTCAGAATATCTTATTGTTCTGTGCTAACCTATTTTCAGATTGAAGTTGCCCAAGAGAGACCACAGAAAGCAAAACTGTGGATAAGGGAGATGAATATACTTTTATCTTGTGAAAATTTAACACTAGCAGGGTGGCACCAGCAGTGAGACTTTAACCAGCCTTGGATTTGTGAGATATTATATACGGTTCCTTGTCTTCCTCCTTCCATTCCATATTTTGTGGGAGAAATTCCTGCCTTAAATACCAATGTCATGTCTAAGGTTGTGCATCACCCACCTACACTGCCTGCTCAGTTTGATAATTTGTGCTTGGATGGAAATGTTTACATTCCTTTTCCCTAATGTACTATAAGCCATGCATAATGATGCAGCCCTGTGGAACTGTGGAATGGGAACTGACTTTGGCTCAGAGAGACTGCTGGAAAATGACAGAGAAGCACTTTAAAGCTAAAATGCCAATGGCCACAAAAAAAATAAACACTTAGATCGACTTTAAAATTGCCGTTCCAAAATTGTCTGGATCTAAGTTTGTGGTGGTGGTTGGTGTGGGTGTGTAAGTGATAGCAGGGCTGGAGGAGAGAGGAAGGGTTTTAACCTGATGATAAAAATTACTTCTCCTTGTTGACAGCTATCTTTTTGTTAAGGAGTGCTAGAACAGTGAATAAGCATTTCTAAAGCATTGGCACTGTTCAGTGTGTTTAGACATTATTTAATTAGTCAAAAATGGGGCTTTATTTTAGAGAGTATTTAATTGTCTTGATATTGAATGATCTTGGTATGGCAAAGACATTTGTCTCTGTATATATGAGTATGTGTATGTGCAAAATGCATATAATCGAAGTAGCTTTGGAGTTGGGCCAAAAAATCCTCAGCACCAAGCTAAGGTTACTTTAAATCTGCTTGCTTTGCAGGTAATATTGAAGGATGCTTGAGACAAGCAATAAATTTCCTCCCTCTGCCACTTTGGGAAGACATATCAGCCAATGAATCACCACTTGTTTGTTCGGTTAGACTCACCTATCATTTGACTTGCTTTGAAGGTCTAAAATTTAATTTTTTCCTTTCCTTAGGGATTGGGTAAGGAGGTGATTGAAAAAAAGAAAATGTTTAAATCATAGAACACTAATGAGTCATAGGGCTAGAGAAGTCATTTTTGACTTTACAGTTTGCTCGAAGGAGCAACTTGGACTTGTGCTAGCTTGTTCTCTGGTGGAACAATTTCTGCAGGCAGAATTATTTCCATGGGCATAGGCTGGTGGAGACTTGGATTTCTAGTGCTTTCTTGGAAAAGATGGTATGTTTTGATAGCCTTAACACAGGCCTGATAATTCCTATTATCCTAGAGTCTCTGACCAATTTTTACTAGCACTGGACTGTGAAGCTTTGGCTGTTTGAGGGCTGAATTTGTGCATTGCTTCCCTTTCTTGCTCTGGAGGTTTTTAGCTCTGGTATGTTTCTAATATATTCCTTTAAATGTTCTATTTATGAGCTCATTTTCATTCATTAAATGCATCTCTGACCATTAATGGGAGTTGTCTAAACTTAAAGGAAGATGTGTAGTCTGGCACACCCCGTGGTGTCTTTTGCAAAGTGTTTAAAGTGAGACAAAGTCCTGCTGTAGCCAACATACCTATAAAGCAGCTGATAGGTATGTATTGCACATCTACTAAGTACAGTTAACCCTTGAACAACACAAGTTTGAACAGCACAGGTCCACTTATATGCAATTCTTTTTCAGTTAAAGTCACTCTGTGTACCTGCCTCTCTTGCCTCCCTTCCACCTCCTCTACCTTTTCAGCCTCTGCAGCCCCCAAGACAGCAAGGCCAGCTCCTCTTTTTCCTCCTCCTCAGACTCCTCCATGTGAAGACAAGGATGAAGACCTTTATGATGATCTGCTTCTACTTAATGAATAGTATATGCATTTTCTTTTCCCTATGATTTTCTTATCTCTATCTTACTTTATTATAAGAACATAATAGGTAATACATATAGCATACAAAATATATGTTAATTGACTATGTTATCAGTGAGGCTTCTAGTCAACAGTAGGCTATTAGTAATTAAATTTGGGGGGAGTCAAAAGTTATATGTGGATTTTTGACTCTATAGGGGCTTGGCATCTCTAATTCCCACATTGTTCAATGGTCAACTAACTGTATTTAATACTGTGGGGTATGAGTGAAGATATAAAAATGTTAAACATCTAGATTATGTCTGCCTAAAACTGGTTTACTGACTTTGTTATTGTGTTTCTTTTGCAAGATTTACTGGTTATTTGTTGCAGTTTCTGTATTGGTGAGTACAGAGTGCCCTGAACTAATAACTTTAGACTGCAATCCTGCCTGTAGACTTTCTTATATGCATCTTTGGGTAAACCCTCTACGTTTCTGTTAACTAATTCATAAAATTAGGGATAACACTTGATTTTCCTCACTCATAGGGTTATTGGTAAGTGTAGCTAATAGTCCCAGTTTGCAACTAAGCTGATATTACTCTACTACTTAGATATGTCTGGGCACATATGGAAGGACTATGAGGCAGATTTGTCAGGAGTCCATTGTTATAAAGGACCACAGAGCCTCCTGGAAGATAACTCCTAAGAAAAAGGTTTCAGGCACATGAACTTATCCCAGGACGAGAGCTAGAAATCTATGGTAAAATAAATGGTAAAGCCTTGATAAGGATCCTTAGAATTCAAAGCAAAAAGACAGTTGGAGCACTTTGGTCTAAAGAGCAGGCCAGAACAGCCTATTTTGGAATTTTAGGGAAAAATAAGAGACAAAAATCACCTTGTGAGGGATAAGTAGAGAGCTATGGCAAGAGAGGAAATTATAGACACTGGAGGACTGAGTTCCAGGGTCCTTCTAACAATCCTCTGCACTGTGCTCTTTCTAGAAGCCTGCATGTGACCAAAGTACTCTCTGGCTTGATCCACAGGATGAAACCTTAGGGCCAGGAATGAGATAACTTTGTCGTTTTACCTTGAATTAGAATAACTTATGAGAAGGTGGTGGTGAGGTCTGTTGATTTTACTTTAGTCTCTTTAGTATAGTGGGCCTGGGAACTTGAGCTAACCAGCTAGGGCTCTTGTGTGTGGCATATGAAACATGAATAGGAGCTTCTCTGTGAGAAAGAAGTTGGCTCTTGCTCTTAGAATAGCAGAAGTACCTGAGAACAGGCTTTTGCTTCAGAGTGTGAGAAGGCAGGTAGCTAGGAGCCTGATCATAGAGGATCTTATGGAAAGGTTGACCAGTCAGCCAGAGGAAAGTCCAACATGCACCTGTAGGTCTGGCATAATTATTAAGAGCACCCTCTTTTTACTCCCAAAAGTCTCTTGGTTTGTATGATAAATTATATCGCAAGGAGATTAGATGAGATTGCTTTGTCCTTTTGAATTCCGGATGCTGCTCTGCTGGCTGGTCCTTCATCTGGCACCTACTTTACCTTGTCTAGGGCATCTGATATCCTCCACTCCCTTTCTGTTAAACTTCTCTTTTCCCATGTGCTTCTTTGCCTTTTTCCCTTTTCTCATTCATACTTTGGGCAGTTCTTTATGTCTGTGGCCCTTTTTTGGCCATGGGGATTATCTAACCTGAGACTGGCTTTGTTTCAAGCTGCAATGACTCTGATATTTGGTTCATTTTTATGTCCTTTTGCCATTTTTGAATTTGATGGCTAATTGCCCAAAAAAGAGGAATCACCTATCTATTCTATTAGGGTCAGCCTTTCACATCAGTTATGTAATGTCTTTAAAACTAAGGTTTCTTAGCCCATTTGGGTTGCTATAACAAAATACCATAAGCTGGGTAGCTTATAAACAACAATAATGTATTTATCATATTTCTGAATGCTAGGAAGTACAAGATCAAGGTGCCAGCAGATTCAGTGTCTGGTGAGAGCCCACTTTCTGGTTCACAGCCTTCTAGCTGTGTCCTCACATGGTAGAAGAAGCAAAGCAGCTCTCTGGAACCTCTTTTATAAAGGCACTAATCTTATTATTCATTCATAATCCTTCCATATGTGCCCAGACATATCCAAGTAGTAGACTAATACTAGCCCCACCTCCTAATACCATCACACTGGTGATTAGGTTTCAACATACGAATTTTAGGCGGACACAAACACTCAGACCATAGCATAAGGCTTCATGAAATTTAGTGTGTACCACTGTCCCTGAAGGAAATGTGAGAAAATAAAAGTTTTTGCAGATCACCCAGGAAGCCCAATCATCCTACCAGAACTTCTGCTGATAGAGCCCAGTTAGCTCATGTTGGGCTTTGACCCACTTAATACTTTTTTAGCTTGGGACAGTAAAACCAGTAGCTTTAAGAAATCTATAGATGTTCTATTCATCTTCATATCATTCAATTTTTATGTTGCTAGGGTATGAAGACAGTTAAACACAAGAGCATTTTATAGGTTTATCAGGGCACTGATGTCATCTGGGGATAGCGTACTTCACTTATACATCATATGTGAAAAACAGAATGAGACACAAATCACAGAGAAATGCAGTTAACGTTTTATGAGTTCATAAATCTGGAGCTGTGACCAACATTGGGACCTCTGTTGGAAACTTCCAGCTTTATAATTCAGTAGCTCCAAGGATTAATTTTACCATACAGAGTTTGGGTCAGGAGCTAAAATACATCCATGTGCAAATCCAGACCATGGAGAATAACTAAACACATTTTTGTATGGAGATTTGTGAATGTGCTGGGGTGAAACAATCTCATAAGGGACCTTTGAATTGTCACTTGTTACTTGCATACATAATGTGCACTATTCAGTACAGTAAACTTACCATTCAGAACAATCCTCAGGAAGTCAAATTGTCTCTCTTTGCAGATGACATGATTGTATATTTAGAAAACCCCATTTTGTCTCAGCCCAAAACTCCTTAAGCTGATAAGCAACTTCAGCAAAGTCTCAGGGTACAAAATCAATGTGCAACAATCACAAGCATTCCTATATACCAATAGTAGACAAGCAGAGAGTCAAATCATGAGTGAACTCCTATTCACAATTGCTACAAAGAGAATAAAATAACTAGGAATACAATGTACAAGGGACGTGAAAGACCTCTTCAGGGATAAGTATAAACCACTTCTCAAGGAAATAAGAGAGGACACAAACAAATGGAAAAACATTCCATGCTCACGGATAGGAAGAATCAATATTGTGAAAATGGCCATACTGCTCAAAGTAATTTATAGATTCAATGCTATTCCCATCAAGTTATCATTGACTTTATTTGCAAAATTAGAAAAAAACTTTAAATTTCATATGGTACCAAAAAAGAGCTTGTATAGCCAAGAAAATCCTAAGTGAAAAGAACAAAGCTAGGGAACACCACGCCACCTGACTTCAAACTATACTACAGTATACTACAAGGCTACAGTAACCAAAACAGCATGGTACTGGTACCAAAACAGATATATAGACCAATGGAACAGAACAGAGGCCTCAGAAATAATGCCATACATCTACAACCATCTGATCTTCGACAAACCTGACAAAAACACGCAACAGGGAAAGGATTCCCTATTTAACAAATGGTGCTGGGAAAACTGGCTAGCCATATGCAGAAAACAGAAACTGGACCCCTTCCTTACACCTTATACAAAAATTAACTCAAGATAGGTTAAAGACTTAAACATAAAACCTAAAACCATGAAAACCCTAGAAGAAAACCTAGGCAGTACCATTCAGGACATAGGCATGGGCAAAGACTTCATGACTAAAACACCAAAAGCAATTGCAACAAAAGCCAAGATTGACAAATGGGGTCTAATTAAACTAAAGAGCTTCTGCACAGCAAAAGAAACTATCATCAGAGCGAACAGGCAGCCTACAGAATGGAAGAAATTTTTTTTTGCAATCTATCTCTGACAAATGTCTAGTATCCAGGATCTACAAGGAAGTTAAACAAATTTACAAGAAAAAAAAAACAACCCCATCATAAAGTAGGTGAAGTATATGAGCAGACATTTCTCAAAAGAAGACATTTATTTGGCCAACCAAGAAACATGAAAAAAGAAAAACTGATCATCACTGGTCATTAGATAAATACAAATCAAAACCACAATGAGATGCTCTCTAATGCCAGTTAGAATGGCGATCATTAAAAAGTCAGGAAACAACAGATGCTGGCGAGTCTGTGGAGAAATAGGAATGCTTCTACACTGTTGGTGGGAGTGTAAATTAGTTCAATCATTGTGGAAGACAGTGTGGCGATTCCTCAAGGATCTAGAACCAGAAATACCATTTGACCCAGCAATCCCATTACTGGGTATATACCCAGAGGATTATAAATTGTTCTAGTATAAAGACACATGCACATGTATGTTTATTGGACCACTGTTTACAATAGCAAAGACTTGCAACCAACCCAAACTGGATAAAGAAAATGTGGCATATATACACCATGGAATACTGTGGAACCATAAAAAAGAATGAGTTCATGTCCTTTGCAGGGTTATGGATGAAACTGGAAACCATCATTCTGAGCGAACTAGCACAGGAACAGAAAACCAAACACCACATGTTCCCACTCATAAGTGAGAGTTGAACAGTGTTAACACATGGACACAGGGAGGGGAACATCACACACTGGGGCCTGTCAGGGGGTGGGGGACAAAGTGAGGGAGAGCATAAGGACAAGCACCTAATGCATGTGGGTCTTAAAACCTAGATGACGGGTTGACACATGCAGCAAACCACCATGGCATATGCATACCTATGTAACAAACCTGCACATTCTGCACATGTATCCCAGAACGTTTTTTAAAAAAGATCAAAGTATTTTTAAAAGAGAGTGCTTTCTCCAATTGAATGTGTGCTGGCCCCCAGCAGGGGAGAAACTGCTGTGTCAGCAACAGTGGATGGAGTAGGGTAAGAGATGACCGACTCTGCATCCATCCTTGGCTACTGGTGCTACTCCCTTCAGAAATTGGTGCTGTACCTGTATATTCTTTATCCTAAGGGCTTCTGGGGCAGGCTGCACTCTCGCCTCCGTTAGAGGTGGCCCATGCTGAGGGTTAGATCTCTAGGAGTCCTATATAACTCCCTGGTGACCCACCAGTCTTCTGTGTTTGCCAAAATCAGAGTGGGTTGTGGGGTATGTTTGCAGGGAAACTAGGGGTGTGACTCAAGGCAGAGATTCCTTGGGTAGGGCAGTGGCGCACCACAGCTACAACTGGTATGGCACCTACTGTCTCAGTTTGTGTCTGAGCAGTATGCAATCATGCTTACATGAGATTACCTTTCAGTTCTCTGTCCCTAGGAAGCTCCCAAATCACCACCAACAGTATTGCCCAGGGCCATAAGGGCAGAGGGGCTTTCTAATGGTTTGGCAGTCAGCAGATTGTTACAGGGGAGGGGGAAGCAGAGAAGCACTCCTACCTACCCTTTCTGCAGGGATCTGAGTTCCTTGGGGGTCAATCTCTGTCCAACTCTTGCTGCTTTCTATTTCTTCACTCCAGTTTCTTCCTCTGGGAGTTTTTGACAGGCTCTGGCTCTCTTCCCACAGTTTTCTATTTGGAACATGCATTCACCAGTAACTCTGATCTTTCTGAGGAGAATTGGCATCCAATGTCCCTAGTCATTCATTTTGGGGAAAAAGACAAGACCTTTTGAATTATATCTATTTGAGGATCTCTGAGCTTCCTGTATCCGCAAGTCTAAATCTCCTTTTAGACTTGGGATGTTTTCAGCTATTATTTTATTAGATTTTCTATACCTTTTATTTTCTTTCTGTTTTCTGGGACAGTAAAAATCCAAAATATTTGGTTGCTGTATGGTGTCCCATATTTCACATGGGCTTTGCTCATTCTTTTTATTATTTTTTTCTTTATTTTTGTCTCACTGGTTTATTTCAAAAACACAGTCTTCAAGTTCTGAAATTCTTTCTTTTGCTTGATTTAGCCTATTTATGCTTTCAAATGTATTTTGTATTTCATTCAATAAATTCTTCACTTCTAGATTTTATTTGCTTCTTTTTAAAGTGATATCTGTCTGGTAAATTTCTCATTTATATCCTAAGTTGTTTTTCTGATTTTTTTGTGTAGTTCTTCAGAGTTCTCATGTGCCTTATTGAGCTTCTTAAAAGTCTGTATTTTCCATTGTTTATTCAGCATTTTGTTAATTTCTTTCTGATTGGATCTGTTGCTGGTGAATTATTATACTCCTTTGGAAGTGTCATTTTCCCTTGCTTTTCCATGTTTCTTGTGCTCATTCACCAATGTCTGTGCATCTGGTGTAACAGTTGCTTCTTCCAATTTTTTTGAATTTGCTTTGGTAGGAAAGAAATTTTTCCTGAAGATATATTATGATATTGGTTGGGTGCTTTGATTTTGTGTATGTGCAGTATTGCAGTCTTCATATGATTTTTTTTTTGGCTGTAAGCAGTGTCAGTGGTGCCTGTGATTTTCTCAGTGGCTGTTAGTGCAGGCTGTGACATTTTCCTGGTCACAGGTATACCAGGTTGGCCAGTGCTCAGGCTTTATTGGTGAAAACATCAGGCTGAGCATACCTGTCACTGGGCCTCTGGGTGGCATAAGCTGGCATTGACATTAGTTGGTCCAGGTGGGCTGATTCCTGGGGCTCCAGGTAGCTTGCTCAGGTGTTGGCAGTGGCAGAAGTGGGCTGGATGGGTGGCCATATCCTCAGTCCTCTTGGCAGTGGGTGTGACATGGTGATGGCAGTAACAGTGGCAGGATAGTCCTCTGCCTTGCAATTGGTCCTAACTAGTGTTGGCAGTGACTGCAGTGGGTTGGGTGGGCTAGTACCCAGTCCTGCATGTGGCACGTGTGAGTGGATGCCTGCTGTGGTATTAGCATCAGATTGGGTGGACTCATTCCCAGGACCCTGGAAAGAGTGCTCTGGTGTTAATGGTGGTTTATGGGGCGGGGCGATTCCCAGACCACCTGATGGCATGTTCAGCACTAGTGGGTAGAATCAGGCTGAGTAGGCCTGTCCTCAGGTCCCTTTTTTTGTTGGCAATTTTTTGATTACCATCTCAATCTTGCTGCTTGTTACTGATCTGTTCAGAGATTCTATAGCTTGCTAGTTTAATGTAGGAGGGTTGTGTATTTCCAGGAATTCATCCATCTTTTCAAGGTTTTCTAGTTTATACTCATAAAGGTGTTTTCATAGTAGCCTTAAATGATCTTTGCTATTTCTGTGGTATCAGTTGTAATCTCCTGTTTTATTTCTAATTGAGCTTATTTGGATCTTCTCTCTTTTTTTCTTGGTTAATCTCACTAATGATCTGTCAATTTTATTTATCTTTACAAAGAACAAGCGTTTTTGTTTCACTTATCTTTTGTATTTTTTTTGTTTCAATTTCATTTAGTTCTTCTCTGATTTTTATTATATCTTTTATTCTGCTAAGTTTGGGTTCGGGTTGTTCTTCTTTCTCCAGTTCCATGAGATGTGACCTTGGATTGTCTATTTGTGCTCTTTCAGACTTTTTGATGTAGGTATTTAATGTTATGAACTTTCCTCTTAGCACAGCTTTTGCTGTATCCCAGAGGTTTTGATAGGTTGTGTCACAATTATTGTATCATACAGTTCAAAGAATTGCAAAAATATGGAACCAGCCCAAATGCCCATCAATCAATGAGTGGATAAAGAAATTGTGATATATGTATATATCCCATAGAATATCACTTAGCCATACCGAGGAACGAAATAGTGGCATTCACAGCAACCTGGATGGAATTGGAAACTATTATTCTAAGTGACGTAACTTGGAAATGGAAAGTCAAACGTTGTACATTCTCACTCGTAATTGGGATCTAAGCTATGAGGATGCAAAGGCATAAGAATGATACACTGGACTTTGGGGACATGGGGGAACTGGTGGGTGGTGGCAAGGAGTAAAAGACTACATATTGGGAACAGGGTATACTGCTCAGGTGATAGGTGCACCAAAATCTCAGAAATCATGACTAAGTAACTTATTCATGTAACCAAACACCACTCGTTTCCCCAAAACCTATTGAAATTAAAAACAAAAAAACAAAAAAACAAAAGAAACCACATGCACACGAATGTTCATTGTAGCACTATTCAGAATAGCAAAGACACGGATTCAACCTAAATGCTCATCAATGACAGATTGTCCAAAGAAAATGTGATACATATACACCATGAAATACTATGCAGCCATAAAAAAGACTGAGACTGTATTATTTGCAGGAAAATGGATGGAGCTGCAGGCCACTATTCTTAGCATATTTATGCAGTAACAGAAAACCAAATACTGCATGTTCTCACTTATAAGTGGGCACTAAATGATGAGAACTCATGGACACAAAGAGGGGAGCAAAAGACACTGGGACCTACCAGAGCGGGGAGGGTGGGAAGAAGAAGATCAGAAAACATAACAATTGGACTAGGCTTAGTACCTGGGTGTCAAAAAAATCTGTACAACAAATTTCCATGTCATGAGTTTACCTATATAACAAACTTACACATGTACCCCTGAACATAAATAAAAGTTTTTAAAAACTTAATTGATTATGTGTTTAATATTTATTTTTGGGCCATTCTATTTCATTTATTTATGTCTGTCCTTACGCTGGTGCCAAGCTATTTTGATTACTTCAGGTTTGTTGTAAGTTTTGAAATCAGGAAATCTGAATCATCCAACATTGTTCTTTTTCAAAATTATTTCGAGTACTCTGAGCCCCTTGAAATTCCATATATATTTTAGAATATACTTTTTTATTAAACCAAAAACATCATTGGGATCCCGATCAGGATTGCTTTAAATCTATAGATCACTTTTGTGAAGTATTATCCATTTTAATAATTGTATGTCTTCTAATTCATGAACATGGAATGTCTCCTCATTACTTATGCCTCCTTCAATTTCATTTAGCAATGTTTTGTAGTTTTCAATGTACAAGTCTTTTGCCTCACTGGTTAAATGTATTCCTAAGTACTTTACTCTTCTTGATAGTATTGTAAATTGAATTGTTTTATTAGCTCACTTTTTAGATATTTAATTCATAGCATATAGGAATGTAGCTGATATTTTTGTGTTTATTTTGTGTTCAGCAACTTTGTTAAATTTGTTTATTACCTCTGTGTGTGTGTTTGTCTCCCTCTCTCTCTCTTTCTGTATATATTTGGAGTTTGCTACACATAAGGTCATGCCATATGTGAACAGAGGTAATTTTACTTTTTTTCTGTTTTTTTTTTTATTTCTTGCATAATTCCTCTGACTAGAACTTCTAATACTATGTTGAATAAAAATGGTAAAAGTAGGCATCTTTGCCTTGTTCTTCATAATAAGAGATCCTGTGATTTTTAACATGCATTATGTTGTATGTTTTGGTAGCTTTGTTGTTTTTCTTGCAAATAATTTGATAGTTTAACTCAAAGCTTCTAAGATGCTTTCATGTTGTTAGGTGAATCATTCCATGACTGCTGAATAAGGAATTTTGCAAGTGAATCTCAGAAATCTGTGTTTTAATAAGCATTCAGGTGATTCTGTTGCATGCTCAAGTTTGAGAACCATTGTCCAAGGGGGAAAAGCTGCCATTGGCAATTGCTCTTTTTTATCTGAGAGGGGGCAGGATCCCCCTGGTCCAGTTGTTGTGGATGCAATTTATTAAATGAAATAAGGCCATGAGTACTCTAGGGCCCAATCTCTGCTTTTTGTTTTGTTCACTCCTGTTTAAAATTTCACTCAGGGCTGTCTTTGGAAGAAGTGCACTTACCTTTGCCTCCTGGGTGGAGATTTCATTTTCTTTGATTATTCCCCAGGCCAATACCATTTGCTTTTTACTTTCCAGAAGTTCCGTAAAGATTGTTGATGGTACCTTTTCTTAGTTTTTATTTTTTTTGTCTTGATATAGTTTTATTCTTCTAAAAAAATCTTTTCATTTGTCAGTCAGACTTTGATGGAGGGGAGGGTAGATATTGTTTACATCTGTTAAAAATGGCTTTTAAGTTAAATTCTAACTAAGGGTCTATTAGGAAATAAAATTGCCTTCTGACTCCTTTTGATTTATTTTGCAGAATTGCATATATCCAAAGCTCTGGATAATTATTAAACTTTAGAAGTATAGAACAAATAATGGGAGCATTGGGTTGACCTTTGCAAATTATCTAGTTTTATTTACCTATTTTACACAGGAGAAGACTGAGAGAAGGGAGCAGTAGCTTGCTGTAGTTCAGACAGCAACTTATTTCAAAGCTGGTGCTAAAACTAGAGTGAACTGGTAATTCTCCATTTCTGAAGGAAATGCAGAAGAAACAGAAGCAGAAAGACAACATTTTGGCCTGGGCGTATTGAACTTAAAGATGACTCCATTTTTGAACTTTATTTCTTGGAAAAGAGTGTCTTCTAAATTTAAACTGATCCAACTTTCACAAAATTGGGCAGTTAGAAGTCACAGAGGGAATTAGCAGCTGTTGTTCTAAGAAAAAGCAAAGGGATTGTTGCCAGACTTCAAAAATCTTGGCATATTTGAGAAAAATGTCCCAATATGTTACACATGCTCATTCATGTGTGTAAACCTTTGGTTATAGTGCTTTGTCAATATAAATATATTTTACATTATAGATTGGTCTGGGTGCTGGATTTCAGGTTTATTATCCCTTAGAACCCCAGTTCCTTCTGCTCTTCTTCTCAGGCTTTCTTTGCTTTATTTCTCCCACTCTTTTGTTCTTTTTTTTTAGTGTACAAGCAGTGAAGGGTGCGGATCATGGTTAGAGCTTTCAAGAACTTTATTCTAGTTCTTCTCCTGAAACCTGAGCTCCCTCCTAGCTTGGTAACAACTACCTTTTGGTCTCCACCTTGGGCAGAGATTTTTTTTCTTCTTTGAGATGTAGTCTCGCTCTGTCACCTAGGCTGGAGTGCAATGGCACGATCTTGGCTCACTGCAACCTCCGGCTCCCGGGTTCAAGCGATTCTCCTGCCTCAGCCTCCTGAGTAGCTGGGATTACAGGTGCACACCACCGTGCCTGGCTAATTTTTGTATTTTTAGTAGAGACGGGGTTTCACCATGTGGTCAGGCTGTTCTCGAACTTCTGACCTCGTGATCCACCTGCCTCGGCCTCCCAAAGTGCTGGGATTACAGGCGTGAGCCACCATGCCTGGCCAGCCAGAATTTTAAGAGCAAACCATATCAACTATTCTTCAGTGGAATAGAAAAGTAAATGGTATTTTTTTTTTTTAAAGGAAAAAGCAGTTTGAAGCCCAAAGTGAGAAAGTAACACAGCAATTCTCAAAGCTGGATAGGTAGGGACTCTTTCATATAAAAATAATCAGTAAACAGGCTGGGCACAGTGGCTCATGCCTGTAATCCCAGCACTTTGGGAGGCCGAGGTGGGTGGATCACGAGGTCAGGAGTTCAAGATCAACCTGGTCAAGATGGTGAAACCCCATCTCTACTTAAAAAAAAAAAATTAGCCGGGCGTGGTGGTGGGCGCCTGTAATCCTAGCTACTCGGGAAGCTGAGGCCGATAATTGCTTAAACCCGGGAGGTGGAACTCTGTCTCAAAAAATAAAAAAGAAAGAAATAATCAGTAAACAGAAGTATATGTTCCAAAAAAGTAGTGTACAAGTATAAAGACATCATAAAACTGGTTTATTCACTCAGGATTTAGCACAATCAGCTTCTCTGAGAAATTGGGAGATTTCAATGAGAGATTTCAGTAAGGACCATGTTTGCTCTGTAAATTGACTCATCTCAGAGTTGCTTGCTCTAAGTCACAGTCATACCCCTTAAAGAGTGAGTCACCAGGCATGCTGTAGCAGCAACAGACCAATGAGAAAAGGGAAGAAATCTGGGATTTAAGGGGCATAGAAAGATCCTGAAATATTTTTTTTTATTGGTCTTTCCTAGCATAAGAAACACCAATTGTTAATCATTCCTTTGGTCTAGGCAGTACTTTTAAAACTTATTTTTAACCAGATAAATGGTTTGATTTGTCAGATGAAATCTTGATGGAAACCCAATGTAGAAAACAGATGAAAACACAGCTTCTCTGGCTGAAGCATCTCCACAAATCACAATTTGGAAAACATTCGGCTAAAGCATTGAAGACTCCTTTGAAATGCATATTACCTGGGAAGTAGAACATACTAAGAACACTTTTGGGAAAATTAAATAAGTCACATGTTAGAATACTGTATTAGCTTCTGGGAACTGTACTTTAAGCAGGACATAGAAAACCTGAGACTCATCCAGAGTAGGATTTCTAGGTTTCAGTGTTTCATAGAGCAAGTGAAATTTGAAATCAGAGGACTTTAATTCAAGTTTTGCCCCTGCTGTTTAGCACCTATATGACCTTAGACAATTAGTCTCTTTGAGACACAGCTTCCTTATCTGTACAATGGAGGTAATAATATCAATATCTAACAGGATTTTGAGGATTGAAAATAAATAAGAATTGACTTTCTCAAATGTATATTGCTATATAATTTTTAATTTACTGATGAGTCTGGAAAATGTGTGAGATGAGCCAAAAAGTGAAGGAACCAGATATATTTTAAGGAATAAAGATTTCTGGACACATGTGATAATTATCTTTGAAAATGTTAAGGTCTGATATGTGGAAAAATTAAGTTTGTTTTGTTCCTGATGGGAATGTGACCAACGTGTGGATGTGTCATGAGGGTGTATATTGGCTCAACATAAGAAAGGATTTTATAATTTCAAGTAAAAGGGAGCACCACGAGTTATAGAAAACCTTCTTATTGTAATTTTAGAGAGATTGCTGGGAGTCTACCTATTTGGGTTGCAGAATAAAGCATTTCTGCATTGAACAAGATGTACTGACTTCAAAAGCCTGAGATCTTATTAATCCTCCTTTCCTTCTTCTTTTATTATATATCTTACAATTTTTTGACTGCTCAGTATCTATCCCTTCTTCTTCTGATAACAGCAGAACAGCCCCAGGGGAGAATTTGTGAACCAGTTACAATCAATCATAGCATCACATTATCATGGCCTCAGTAACTAATTGGTTTAGTGATAGATATATGACCCAAGCCAGGCCAAAATAGCTAGAGTCTCAATTTTTGGACTTTTCTTGATCTACTGGGCATAAAAGTGTGCTGTTTCTGGTAGGTATGCTGATGACAGGGAGTAACTTGCAGCTGCCTGTAGCTGTCTTGGCACTCCAAAGGGAGATCTGCCTGAGAATAGAGACAATGAGAAGATAAGCAATGATCAGAACTATAGACTGAGATCAAGCCCTCATGACATAATTTGAACCCATAGCTCTAATCATTCCTAAAATAAAATTTAGACTTTACCTTTTACGTGAACCAATAAAGTTGCATTTTGAGCAGGTCTTTTGTCACTTGCAACTTAAGGAATCTCAGTGGCCACATTATCCCTCACCTCCAACTTTGTGTCTGACACAATCGTCTCTCTGCAAAGCAATAGGAGGAAAGAAGGCTGTGGTCACATGTGTAGAGACAGTCCTGGGGTTGGAGAGGATGTGAAGGGCAGAGAATTCTTGTCCCCTACATAACAGGAAGATGAAAAGTCCCCAAGACTATTCTCATATATTCTATCTAAGGGAGACAGTACATTTTTTGAGTTGCCCACTTTCTGCTTGCAGAGCTTTTGGCGGAACAGGGAGCCCTGCTCAAATTGTTAATTAGCAAATTAAAGAAAGGCTGCAGTGCAAAACTTGTACTAGTTCTTTGTGTTGCTCATTGTATAAAGAAAGTAATTTTGTTTATGTAAATACCCTAGTGGGTCTTTTTTGTTGTTGCTCATGAAAAGGGTGAGGTTCTCAGGACAAGATCTGGAATGAGAGATTTGACAAAAAAGGGCAAAACCATCCTTTTACATATAACAACTTTGTGCCAGAGGTACTCTGTGCAAGAAAGAAGAGAGTCTGTGTATCCCAATAGTGTTACACTGTGCTCAGAGACCAACTGTAGCCCCAGCCCGAAGGCATAGGGATATGAGATGCTAGGAGGAGGAATAATAATAGTTGAGTAGAGTAATGCGAATCTGCGCACAAATCTTCATCCTAGGATAGCCTGGAAATACTGAAGAGTGCTTACCATCCCAGAGGATTTGTATTTAAGGCAAAAGGTGACACCAGAAGGCTGAAAAGCTTTGATACAGACATTCGTGTAGCACTTATTTTTGTCCATCTTGTCCCAAGCCCCTTTCATGACTCTGTGTAATTCTATTCCAGCTATTTAAAAAAACAAAAACAAAAACAAATAGCTACTAGTGATGACCCGTTCCCTGAAATTAGTCCAGACTACTTCTTGCTTTTCCACCTTAAAATTACTCTTAACTTTCCTGGTTTTCCACCCCCTTGGTAGCTCAGTGTCTTGTTCCTGACATTTACCTATTTTGGATAAGCTATTTCATTATTATCTTAGCTCCTTTTTTTTGGAAAAGATATGTTCTATTCTCTTCTGGTTTTATAACTATATAGGAAGAAATATGTATTTTTTTCTGTCCTGGCCTTGTGATAACACCAGATGAGGCTTGTTCCCCTACCTCAGTATTCCTTTTAAGAAACGAAGATTGTAAAACATTTTTTTTTTCTCCAGACAGTTTATTTGTTCCATATGTTCTGAGAAAATAATAAATATTCCTTTGTGAGACCTTAAGCCTTAGGGTAGGACCTGCGCTTTGATTTCTGTTTTTGTACAGCTGCTACACTGACTATGCTTTTCCCAGACTTGAGAAATACTTCAGATGATAGCAAGGCTATCTATGGTAACTAGTGGTGAATACACAGCAGATGTTTAAGACATATAATTGATGTTTATGAATGATTGCAGGTACTCTGGTGGAGGTTATAGATTTATGTTGTTAATTATGTAAAATGTATGTCACAGAATATTGTTTTCTGCCATCATTTACCTTTAATATATACGGTGAAGAAATGAAATATTTTAGACATGAATGTTCAATATCATTCTTTTGTTGTCTAGATCCCTTTAGAACCCTGTTTTGTTCCCTGGGAGGCTGAGCTTTATTGGCTACATCAATGGACTCTCTTTTCTTTTTCCTTCAGGCTTTTGATTGGTTTAGTCAATGGTAGGTACTGACAGGAAGTTGGGAGAAAAGAGAGATTGAAGCATTTATGCTAGACTCCCTTCCTGATGTGGTTTGGAACTGCCTTTGTTCCTCCACTGAAGGCCTCAGCTCCTCTTTGGTAGCTCTCCTCTAATGTTCTCTGCAGGTTCTGGTTATTCCTCTCTCCCTTGTCCCTTCAGGTAAGGGAGGTGCTAAAGGCTCACGGTCTCCATGTTTCACCTTCCCTTATTGGCTTTCCTTACTTTTCCCTAAAGCATTATACAGAGTCCCTTTTTAATATTAAATTTTCGTTTTGAATGTGCCATGTGTTTCATGGGGTGGGACTCTGACTAATTCATTATGAAAAAAGTACCCCATTATTGGAATGTGTTTGAATATTTGGAAAATTGTTCCTAAAAGAGGTATTAGTATGTTGTTTCTTCAGGCACATTTGTTAGGTGAATGAAACTTTAACATTGGTATTCAACTATCCATTTACTTTATTTATTTATTTTGGTTTAAATTTATATATGTGTGTGTGTGTGTGTGTGTATATATATATAGATTTATATATATTTTATTAGGTGGTATAAGTACAGGTTTCTTACATGCATATATTGTGTGAAGTGATGGCTTGTACGGTACCCATCACCTGAATAGTGATCATTATGTTTAACTCTGGGTTTTCCTAAACTTACTGTCTGTGGTCTCCTAAGAACTGTGGAGTCTGCTTGGGTGGTATATACAACTGAGATTCACTGCTGTAGAGCTTAGGTGAGTTAATGGCCAGCCAACTCAGCGGTTTGTTCACCTTAGGTCTAACGAAGCCATGATTAATGTTTTTATCTTTGTGGGGACCAGTTAGGTAATTTGTCTTCAAAAGTCCCACAGATAGTACTTGCAACCTTGGTCATGAATGAATATTCTTGAGAGCCAGTCATGGCAACATGACTGGCTTAGATCAAGCAGTAAAATGCCTCAGTCTACCAATCTTGAGTCAGTAGTGTCCTTTTTGACTAGGAAGAGCAGTGATATTGTTTACAAAAGAACAAAGGAGCAACTCAAATAACATAACCAGACTTTGGGGAATTATTCCCAAAGAATATTGCTGTTCTCTTTTGGGGGGTACAACTTGATGCCACTTTACCTTTCTATCTTGGCTATCAAGATATATATTGCTGAATTTAAAACTTGATTACAGTAATAATCTCATCTTTAGTTTCCGGCACAACTACAACTGTCTTTCTCATTAATGATACCTAATTCTGTTTGGTCTTTATTGAACTATTTTGTGGATGTTTATATTTTACTAAGGTACTTTAAATTCTTTTGGTTATAGGAAGTGTTTAAAGTCAACGGGAATGGATAAACAACTATGTGTTTCCTGAAGGATGCTTATTTCTACCACTACTTAAAATTTTCAGGGTTCTTAGGGCCTTACCAGTTGTGGCTTCTCTCATAGTGAGACTCTTGTAAGTACTTTGGAGAGCTTTTATTGGGTGCCTCCAAGAACATGGAGAAATGAGGGGGACAAATTGACCTCCGAAATCAACATGTAGGTCAAGTAGATCTATAAATTCACCTGAAATGAGATGGTTCTTAGACCATAATTACTGTTATACTGTATTAATATATGTAGATAAAGACCATATCAACAAGAAAAAGGTGCAGCCAATTCAATAAGCAAAGAAAAAAGAGATTAAGGAAGACACATGTTAGCTGTATCCTCCCAATCATGCTCAAGAGAGAGCTGAGCCAATGCATTTCTAATACTTTGACCTATTATGGAGAGCATCCCAGTGTGTTGGATACATTGGGCTACCCTGACACCTTAGGCATCAGGGTTTGATTGATTTTATTTCCTTTGTTATAATTTTAAGCTCATTAGGTAAATCTTCTGTATTAGGCCATTCTCACCTTGCTATAAAGAAATATCTGAGACTGGGTAATTTATAAATAAAAAAGATTTAGTTGGCTCACAGTTCTGCAGACTTTACAGGAAACATAGTGGCATCTGCTTCTGGGGAGGCCTCAGGAAGCTTTCAATAATGGCAGAAGGTAAAAGGGGAGCAGCTGCATCATATGGCAAAAGCAGGAACAAGAGAGAAAAGAGGTGGAGGTGCCACACACATTTAAACAAGCATATCTTGTGAGAACTGACTCACTATCTCCAGGACAGTACCAAGGGGCTAGTACCCATTCATTCACGAGAAATTACCCCCATGATCCGATCACTCCCACCAGGCCCCACCTTCATTACTGGGGTTTACAATTCAATATGAGATTTGGGTGGGGACCCATAGTCAAACTATGTCACCTTCTGTGTATGATGTGGCTTTCCATGCACCATGACTGCAGGGGAAAACAATACACTGTTCATTTAAACTGTGAATAATTTGGTGCCTGAGTTAATTCTCAGTACATTTTTTTAACTTTTTGATTTGGTCCCCCACATGGTATGTATTGTGTAGTGGTGACGTCTGGGCTTTTACTGTACCCATCACTCGAATAGTGTGCATTACATCTAACTCTGAGCTTTTCTAAACCTTCACTGTCTGTGGGCTCCTAAGAACTGTGGAGTCCGCTTGGGTAGTGTATACAACCGAGATTCACTGCTGTAGAGCTTAGGTGAGTTAATGGCCCGCCAACTCAGTGGTTTGCTCACCTTGGGTCTAATGAAGCCATGGCTAATATTTTTATCTTTGTGGGGACCAGTTAGGTAATTTGTCTTCAAAAGTCTCACAGATAACTTCTATCAAAAAGCCCCCTAAATACTGTCCTCTCCACAAGTAAGCTATTTTGAATAATCTTTTGAGTATCTAGAATGTTAATGAAGAACTATGTTTCTTGTATTCTTCTACAAAAGCACAAGATATTCTTGTAAAATAAATATATCTAAATATAAAAAAAGTCCCACAGATAGTTCTTGCAACCTTGCTGGGAGAGAATTCTCTCATCATATTGATTTGATTATCCCATCCATGTGAGGATTATATTTTGCTTTTTCAGTAAATGAATTGGCATTTTGGTGTCTGTCTTAGCCTGTGGAGCTTAATTAGTGTGTATGCATTGCTGAGAGGTAGATTTGCTCTTGGTGAGCGAGCAATATCTGTTTTCACAGGTTGTGAGTCAGCGGGCAGAACCCAGAACTACAGTAAAATCACTATAAGTAATAAGCACCTTCCTGTGAGACCTCTTAGGAGACTTTGTGTAGACTTTCCCCCCTAGTGGCATGCTATGTACCTGAAAATAAACATGTTTTTTAATTTATAAAATAATAGAGTTTCTAATAGTCTATTAACCAAGCTGTGTCTACCTAGGATATGTTTAGGGTTCATCACAAATCTGTGATGAAATGTGGTCATATTAACTTCTTTCCATTTTTTCCCTATGGAATATTTGATTCACACACACAAAAATATATGTAACACAAATAGAAGTTATTAATTGCAATAATAAACAACTCTGAACCTTAGAACTTGCAAGTTACTAATGCCATGGAAATTCCTGTGTTCTTCCCTGATTCATACCAATGCTGTGTCTCAAAGGCAATTACTGTCCTGAATTCTACATTCACGATTTCTAGCTTTACATATATGTAGATATCCCTAAATGCTGTACTAGTTATTTTTTGCTTATTTTCAAACTTCGTAAACGTTGTATCATACTGCATATATTTTTCTGGGAGATGTTTTGCTCACTCTGAATTATGTTCCAAGAGCGTTTTGTGTTGTTGCACATATCTATAGGTGATTCATTTCCTCTCTTTTAAAAAGCTTTTAATTTTTTAATTGTATGTGTACGTGATAGGTGTATATATTTGTGGGGTTCATGTGATGTTTTGATATAGACATAAAATATGATATATTAATTACATTAAGGTTATTGCAGTATCCATCACCTCAAGTATTTATCATTTCTTTGTGTTAGGAACATTCCAATTCCATTCTTTTTCTTATTTAAAAATATACTATTAGTTATTATTGACTATAGTCATCAAGTTGTGCTATTAAATACTAGATCTTATTCATTCTTTCTAACTATATATTTTCAGCCATTAACCATTTCCAATTTCTGCCACTCTCCCCCTTCACAGACACTGGTAACCCATCATTCTACTCTCTGTCTCCATGAAATGAATTGTTTTAATTTTTAGATCCCACATATGAGTGAGAACATGTGAAATTTGTCTTTCTATGCCTGGCTTATTTCACTTAACATAATGTCATTTAATTCTATCCATGTTGTTACAAAAGACAGGATTTCCTTCTTTTTATGGCTGAATAATATTCCATTGTGTATATGTACCACATTTTCTTTATCGGTTTATCTGTTGATGGACACTTAGGTTGATCCCAAATCTTGGCTATTGTGAATAGTGCTGCAGTAAACATGAGAGTGCATATAAACTCTGAATATGCTGATTTCCTTTCTTTCGGATGTATATCTAGTAGTGACATTGCTGCATTATATGATAGTTCTATTTTTAGTTTTTTGAGGAGCCTCCAAACTGTTCTCCATAGTGACTATACTAATTCTCATTCTCACAGACAGTATACAAGGGTTCCCTTTTCTCTACATCCTCTCCAGGATGTCATTATTGCCTGTCTTTTGGATAAAAGTCATTTTAACTGGGGTGAGATGATATCTCATTGTTGTTTTGATTTGCATTTCTTTGATTAATGATGATAAGCATTTTTCATATACCTGTTCTCCATTTTTGTCTTCTTTTGAGAAATTCTTTTCAGATCATTTTTTAAGGCAAGTGACATTATTTTTCTAAAACTTGCTTAACTTCTATTACAGCCTGAACTATATTAAATAGTGCCCACACCCTGGCAAATTTTTTAAAATTTATTTTCATTTCAATAGTTTTAGGAGGGTACAAGTGGTTTTTTGTTACATGAATAAATTGTATAATGGTAAAGTCTGAGCTTTTAGTGCACTCACCGTCCAAATAGTGTGCAGTATGCCCAGTAGGTGATTTTTAAATCCCTCTCCTCATCCTCCCTGCTTCTGAGTCTCCAATATCCATTATACCACTGTGTGTGCCTTTGCATACCCATAGCTTAGCTCCTACTTATAAGTGAGGACATGTGGTATTTGGTTTTCCATTCCTGCGTTACATCACTTAGTGTAATGGTCTCCAGTTTCATCCCAGTTGCTGCACAAGACATTATTTCATTCTTTATCATGACTGGGTAGTATTCCATAGTGTAGATATGCCACATTTTCATTATCCACTCATCTGTTGATTGGCAATTAGGTTGATTCCATGTCTTTATAATTGTGAATCGTGCTATGATAAACATGAGTGCAGGTATCTTTTTAATATAATGACTTATTTTCCTTTGGTTGGATACCTAGTAGCGGGATTCCTAGATCAAATGGTAGACTTACTTTGGTTCTTTGAGAAATCTCCATACTGTTTTCCATAGAGGTTGTACTCACCAACAGTGTACAAGCATTCCCTTTTTACTGCATATATACCAATATCTACTGTTTATTATGTTTTTAAAATGGCCATTCTGACTGGAGTAAGGTAGTCAGACTGGAGTAAGGTATCTCATTTTGTGTCTTAATTTGCATTCCCTTGATGATTAGTGATGTTGAGCATTTTTTATATGTTTGTTTGGCCATTTGTATATTTTCTTTTGAGAAGTGTTTATTTATGTTGTTTCCCTACTTTTTAATGGGATTATTTGTCTTTTTCTTGCTGATTTGATTTCCTTGCATATTCTGGGTATTAGCCTTTTGTTGGATGTATAGCTTGCAAATATTTTCCCCTATTCTGTAGGTTTTCTGTTTACTCTGTTGATTATTTCTTTAGCTGTGCAGAAGCTTCTTTAGTTTAATGGAGTCCCATTTATTTATTTTTGTTTTTGCTGCATTTGTTTTTGAGGCCTTACTGATAAATTACTTTTCTAGGCCAATGTCCAGAAAAGTTTTCCCTAGGTTTTCTTCTAGAATTTTTATAGTTTCAGGTCTTATATTTAAGTCTTTAATCCATCCTGAGTTAATTTTTGTATGTGGTAAGAGATAAGGGTCCAGTTTCATTCTTCTGCACGTGGCTGTGCAATATTCTCAGCATCATTTATTGAAAAGAGTGTTCTTTCCCCAGTGCATGCTTTTGTCTGCTTTGTCAAAGATCAACTGTTTGTAAGTATTTGGCTTTATTTCTGTGTTCTCTATTCTGTTCTATTGGTCTGTGTGTCTACTTTTATACCAGTACCATGCTGGTTTGGCTACTATAGCTTGTAGTATAGTTTGAAGTTAGGTAATGTGATGTCTCTGGCTTGGTTCTTTTTGCTTAGGATTGCTTTGGCTATTTAAGCTCTTTTTCAGTTCCATATGAATTTTAAGATTTTTTTCTAATTCTGTGCATGATAATATTGGTAATTTGATAGGAATTGCGTTGAATATGTAGATTTCACAGTATTGATTTTTCCAATCCATGAGCATGGAATGTTTTTCCACTTGTTTGTGTCATCTATGATTTCTTTCATCAGTGTTTTTTGTTCTCCTTGTAGAGAACTTTTACCTCCTTGGTTAAATATATTCCTAGGTTTTTTTTTTGCAGCTATTGTAAATGGAATTGATTTGATCTGATTTTCACCTTGGTCATTATTTGTGTGTAGCAGAGCTACTGATTTGTGTATGTTAATTTTGTAATCTGAGACTTTAGTGAATTCATTTATCAAATCTAGGAGGCTTTTCGAGGAGTCTTCAGGATTTTTAAATATAGAAGATGATATCAGCAAAGAGATACTTTGACATTATATTTTCCAATTTGGATGCCCTTCATTTCTTTCTTTTGCCTGATATTCTGGCTAGGACTTCCAGTACTACGTTGAATAAAAGTAGTGAAAGTGGGCATCCTTGTCTTGTTCCAGTTCTCAGGGACAGTGTTTTCAACTTTTCCCCATTTAGTATGATATTTACTGTGGGCTTGTCATATATGGGTTTTATTATTTTTAGGTATGTTCCTTTGATGCCTAGTTTGTTAAGGATGTTTATCATGAAAGGATGCTGAATTTGATAAGGTGCTTTTTCTGCATCTATTGAAATGATCATATTTAAAAAAAAATTTATGTGGTTAATCACATTTATTGATTTCTCTATGTTGAACCATCCTTGGATCCCTGGGATAAAACCCCCTTGATCTTGGTGAATTATTGATGTACTGTTAAATTTGGTTGGCTAGATTTTTGTGTTCATGAGGGATATTGGTCTGTAGTTATTTTTGCTGTTGTTATGTCTTTTTCTGGCTTTGGCATCAGGGTGATATTGGCTTCATAGAATGACTTAGGGAGGATTACCTACTTCTCAAGCTTTAGTAATAGTTTCAGTAGAATTGCTACCAGTTCTTCTTCAAATATTTAGTAGAAGTTGGCTGTGAATCTGTCTGGTCCTGGGCATATGTTTTTGTTTGGATATTTTTATCACTGATTCAATCTCACTACTTAAATTAGTCTGTTCAGAATTTTTATTTCTTCCTGATTCAAGCTTGGAGCATTGTAGGTTTCCAAGAGTTTATCCATTTCCTCTAGATTTTCTGGTTTGTGCACATAGAGGTGTTCATAGTAGTCTCAGATGATCTTTTATATTTCCATGGTATCAGTAGTAATGTTTCCCTTTTCATTTCTGATTGAGCTTATTTGAATCTTCTCTCTTTTCTTGGTTAATCTAGCTAACTATCAATTTTGTTTATCTTTTCGAAAACAAATTTTTCCTTTTATTGATCATTCGTATTTGTCAGGGGTTCAATTTCATTTAGGTCTGCTCAGATCTTTGTTACTTCTTTTCTGCTGCTACCTTTGGGTTTGGTTTGTCCTTGGTTTTCCGGTTGCCTGAGGTATTATGTTAGGTTGTTGGTTTGTGATTTTTCTTTCTGATGTAGACATTTGGCAATATAAACTATCATCTTAGCACTGCTTTCTCTGTATCCCAGAGATTTTTATAACTTGGGTTACTGTTATCATTTGTTTGAAAAAATTTTTAATCTTCTTCTTGATTCTATCATTTATCCAAAGATTATTCAGGGTCAGATTAATTTCCATGTATTTTTATAGGTTTGAGAGTTTCCCTTGGCATTGATTTCTAGTTTTATTTTCCTGTGGTCTCAGAAGGTACTTGTATGATTTGGATTTTTTTGGATTTATGTAGGCTTATTTTGTAGCCTCTCATATGGTCTATCTTGGAAAGATTACATGTGCTGATGAGAAGAATGTATATTTTGAATTTTTTTATAGGATATTCTGTAAATATCTGTTAGAATCCAGTTTCAGTCCAGTGTTTATTTGTTGACTTTTTACCTCAATGATCTGTCTAGTGCTGCCAGTGGAGTGTTGAGGTCCAGAACTATTATTATATTGCTGTCAATCTCTTTTCTTGGGTCTAGTAGTAGATCTTTTATTAATCTGGAAGCTCTTGTGTTGGGTGCACATATATTAAGGATTGTTATATCTTTTTATTGAATTGAACCCTTTATTGTTATATAATGACATTATTTTTCTTTTTTTTACTGTTATTGATTTAAAATCTATTTTATCTGATAGAAGAAAAGCTACTTCTGCTCATTTTTGGTTTCCATTTGTGTGAAATATTTTCCCCATCCTTTTGCCATAAGTCTATAAGGATCTTTATGAGTTAAGTGGTTCTCTTGAAGGTAGCAGATATTTGGATTGTGTTTTCGTAAGACATTCTGCCAATATGCATCCCTTCGGTGGGACACTTAGACCATTTACATTCAAAGTTACTATTGGTATTTGAAATACTGTTCCCATCACCAAGCTGATTGTTACCTAGTTGCTTGTTTTTCCATTCTGTTACTGTTCTACAAGTCTTGTGAGTTTTATACTTTCAAGTGTTTTTATATTGATGTATATAGACCTTTCATTTTGATATTTGAAATTCCTTTGAGTATTTCTTGTAGTGCTGTTCTAGTGGCAGCAAATTTCCTAAATGTTTGATTGCCTGAGGAAAAGTTTATTTCTTCTTCATTTATGAAACTTAGTTTAGCAGAATATAAAATTCTTGGCTGGCAGTTATTCTCTTTTAGGAGACTAAAGATAAGACCCTAATCCCTTATGACTTGTAAAATTTCTGCTGAGAAGTATGCTCTTAATCTGATAGGCTTTCCTTTATATGTTATTTGATACTTTTGTCTCACTGGTCTTAGAATTCTTTCCTTCATGTTGACTTTAGATATCCTGATTACTATATACCTTAGTGATGTCCTTTTTGCAATGAATCTGTTGGTATACAGAAATGCTACTGATTTTTGTGTGTTGATTTTGTATCCTGCAATATTACTGAATTTATGAGTTCTAATGGTTTTTTGTTGGAGTCTTTAGGTTTTTCCAATTATAAGATCGATACGATCTTATAATAAGGATAATTTGACTTCTTCCTTTCTAATTTGGATGCCCTTTATATTTTTCTCTTGTCTGATTGCTTTAGCTAGGGCTTCCAGTACTATGTTGAATAAAAGTGGTGAAAGTGGACATCCTTGTCAGGTTCTAGATCTTAGAAAAAAACTTTCAGTTTTTACCATTCAGTATGACACTAGCTGTGGGTCTGTGGTATATTACATTTATTTCATTGAGGTACGTACCTTCTCTACCCATTTTTTTAAGGGTTCCTATCATGAAGAGATGTTTTTTATCAAATGCATTTTCAACATCAGTTGAAATGGTCATATAATTTTTGTCCTTCATTGAATTGATATGCTGTATGCATATGTTGAACCATCCGTGCATCCCTAGGATAAATCCCACTTTGTCCTGATGAGTGATCTTTTTAATGTGTGGTTTAATTTTGTTAGCTAGTATTTAGTTGAGGGTTTTTGCATCAATATTAATCAGGGATATGAACTGTAGTTTTTTTTTTATGTGTCTGTCTGATTTTGGTATCAGGGTAATAGTGGTCTCAGAATTCTTTTGTATTTATTGGAATTGTTTGAGTAGGATTAGTGTTAATTCTTCTTCGAATGGTTGGCAAATTTCAGCAATGAAGCCATCAGATCCTGGGCTTTTCTTTACCAGGAGACTTTTTATTATGGCTTTGACATTGTTACTTACTATTGGTCTGTTCAGGGTTTGGACTTTTTTATGGTTCAATCTTGGCAGGTTGTATATGTCTAGGAATTTATCAATTTCTTCTAGATTTTGCAATTTATTGGCATATAGTTTTTATGGTAGCCAGTAATGATCCTTTGAATTTCTGAAGTATTAGTTGTAATGTCTCCTTTATCATCTCTGATTTTATTTGTTAGGGTTTTTCTTTTTCTCTTAGTATTGCCAAAGATGTGTCAATTTTACTTATCTTTTAAAGGACCAACTTTTTAATTTTGTTGATTTTTTTGTATTGTTTTTCTCATTTCAATGTCATTTATTTTTGCTCTCATTTTTATCAGAGGCCTGCTGTAACCACTAACTGGCTACCTCCTGTGTTCTCTCAATGCCCTAGGGCTCTGCAGTCAGCATGTGGTAAAGCCAGCCAGACTTATGTTTCCTCAGGCCCTTGGCGGCGGTTGGGGGGGGGGTGTCATAGATACCATCTGGGAGTCGGGTTGGAGTAAAAGTCCTTAGAAATCTACCTGTTGTTCTAAAGTTCTGCAGCTGAGCTGGCACTCAAACCTTGAGATGCAGTATTTTCCACTTTTCTTTTCCCTTTCCACAGTCATAGGAACCTCACTCCATGGTCACCACCGCCACAGGCCTACAAGGAGTACTTCCAAGCTAATGCTGATATTTGCTTAAAGCCCAAGGGCTCTTTCATGAGCTTGTCATGAATGCTGTCATGTCTGGGACTCACCCTTCAGGGCAGTGGGCTCCTCTCTGGCCCAGGGAGGGTCCAGAAGTGCCATTTAAGAGCCAAGGTCCTAGAATTTGGGACCCTAAGAGAGTTCTTCATGTTGCCCTGTGGGCAAACTGGTACCTAAGGTGAAAGACAAAGTCCCCTTTACTTTTCCCTCTTCCTTACTTTTTGGATTCTCATGGTAGCCACCACAGTTGGGAATGTGCTGGGTCTCACCTGAAGTCAGCATGTCTCAGGGTCTCACCCAAGGCCTACGGCATACTACCTGAGAAAGCATTGCTGTTTATTCAGGGCCCAAGTGCTCTTTAGCCAGAAGGTGATGGGTCCTGCCTGGACTGCATCTTTCCCTTTAAGGCATAGGGTTCCCTTCAGACCCATGGTGTGTCTAGACATGTTATGTGGGAGCTAGATCCTGGAATGGGGACCTCGTGACTCAGACTGTTGTCCTATCCTACTGTGGCAGGCTGAGCTAGTATTCAAGATGCAAGACAATGTCCTCTTTACTCTCCTCAAGCTGAAGGAAGGGGTCCCTTTTGGAGCCATGAGCTATGCAGCCTGGGGTTGCAGAAGGGGTGGCACAGGCACTCCTTTAGCCACTCTTGCTAGTGTCTCAGCAGGTCTCATGCCTGCCAAGTCCACTGGCTCTCAGACCAGGCCAGCACTAGGACTTGGCTAGGTGTTGCAGTACTTGTGGCCTAGACTGCCTTTCAAGTATACTTAGAGCCCCAGAGCCCTGTAGCCTGCAGTGTTGAGTCTTGCCACAACTAATGTTCCAACTGCTGGGATGAGCTATGCTTCTCAAGCTAGGACTCATTTAAATGGTTTCCCTATGAGTGGATGTTGGCTGAGTTGAGCCCAATTTTGCCTTCCACTCTGCCAGGGCAGCACTGAGTTTATTGCAAAGTCTCATAGTCGCTGTGCTTTTCCTTTCTCAAGTGCGCAGATTGTGTCTCCATGCCACGTGGCCACTGCTGCGGGGATAGAGGAAGAGTGGCATCAGTGATTCAAGACCGTCTTTCCTAACCTTTTCAGTGTTTCTGTCCCCAGTATGAAGTTAAAATCATGTACTGAGTGGTTAACTCATTTTTGGTTTTTATGAAAATGCTTTTTTGGGTAGATGTTAAATTTGGTGTTCCTTTTGGGGGAATGATCAGAAGAGCATTCTATTCAGTCACCTTTTCCACCCCACCTCCAATGGGAGACCTATTATGGCTTTGATATAATTACTGGTTATTGGTCTATTCAGGTTTTGGATTCATGGTTTAATCTTGGTAGGTTGTTTGTATCTAGGAAATTATTCATTTCTTCTAGGTTTTCCAATTTATTGGCATATAGTTGCTCACAGTAGCCTCTAATGATCCTTTAACTTTCTGTGGTATCAGTTGTAATGTTTCCTTTTTCATTTCTGATTGTATTTATTTGGGTCTTCTCTCTCTCTTTTTTTTAAAAAATTAGTATGTTTAACAATTTGTCACTTTTGCTTATCTTTTCAAAAAATACTTTTCATTTTGTTTTTTAGTATTGTTTCTTCGGTTTCAATTTTATGCGTTTCTGTTCTGACCTTTATTATTTCTTTTAGTCTACAAATTTTGGGTTTGGTTTACTCTTGCTTTTCTAGTTTTTTAGGATGCAATAGTAGGTTGTTTTTTGAAGTATTTCTACTTTTTTGATGTAGGTGCTCATTGCTATAAACTTTCCCCTTAGTACTGTTTTTGCTATATCCCATAGAATTTGGTAGGTTGTATTTCCATTTTCATTAGTTTCAATAAATTTTTAAATTTACTGCTTAGTTTCTTCATTGATTTACTGGTCATTCAGGAGCATATCGTTTAATTTTTGTGTGTTGATATAGTTTTCAAGTTTCCCACTCAGGGTATGAGTGGTTTACACACCACAATTACAGTGTTAGAGCATTTTATATTTGTCTGTGTACTTACTGTTACCAGTGAGTTTTCTACCGTCAGATTATTTCTTTTTTTTTTATCCTGTATTTTAGGTTCATGGGTGAAAGGATGGGTTTGTAATATAGATAAAATAAGTGTCACAGGGATTTCGTTTACAGATTATTTCATCACCTAGGTAATAGGCATACCACCCAATATGTAGTGGTTTTTTTTTCAAGAACAGCATTTCTAATTTTTTAAAAAATTTTTGTGGGTACATAGTAGGTATATATACAAAGGTAGTTTTTGTATCCTCTCCCTCCTCCCACCCTCCATCCTCAACTAGGCCCTGATGTCTGTAGTTACATGCTCAACTAGGCCCTGCTGTCTGTAGTTCCTCTCTTTGCATCCATGTATTCTTATTGTTTAGCTCTCACTTACAAATGAGAACATGTGGTATTTGATTTTCTGTTCCTGCATTAGTTTGCTTAGGATAATCGCCTCCAGCTTCATCCATGTTGCTGCAAAGTACATGATCTCATTTTCTCCTACAGTTGTATAGTATTCCATGGTGTATTTGTATCACATTTTTTTTGTTTATTTGTTTCACACCCCACAAAGACCTGTGCCACATTTTCTTTATCCAGTCTTTCATTGATGGGCATTTACTTTGATTTCACATCTTTACTATTGTGTATAGTGCTGCAATAAGCATACATATATGTGTGTCTTTTTGGTAGAATGATTTATATTCCCTTGGGTAGATACCCAATAATGGGATTGCTGGGTCAAATGGTAATTCTATTTTAAGTTCTTTCAGGAATCACCACACTGCTTTTCACAAAGGCTGAACTAATTTACATTCCTACCAGCAGTGTATAAGCATTCCCTTTTCTCCACAATCTTGCTGGCATCTTTTATTTTTTGATTTTTATTTTTTTTAATGAATTCTCACTCTCACCCAGGCTGTAATGCAGTGGTGCAATCTCAGCTCACTGCAACCTCTGCCTCCCAGGTTCAAGCAATTCTCTTCCCTCAGCCCCACAAGTAGCTGGGATTACAGACACCCACCACAATGCCTGGTTAATTTTTGCATTTTTTGTAGAGACAGGGTTTTGCCATGTTGGCCAGGCTGTATTTTTTGACTTTTATTTTTGAGATGGAGTCTCGCTCTGTTGCCCAGGCTGGAATGGAGTGGTGCGATCTCAGCTCACTGCAAGCTCCACCTCCTGGGTTCACGCCATTCTCCTGCCTCAGCCTCCTGAGGAGCTGGGACTGTGGGCACCCGCCACCACGCCCCACGCCTGGCTAATTTTTTGTATGTTTTAGTAGAGATGGGGTTTCACCATGTTAGCCAGGATGGTCTTGATCTCCTGACCTTGTGCTCCACCTGCCTCGGCCTCCCAAAGTGTTGGGATTAGAGGCGTGAGCCACCGTGTCTGACCCTATGTGGCTATTTTTATACTTGTACCATGCTGTTTTGGAGACTATGACCTTATAGTACAGTTTGAAAAAAATCATAGATGACACAAATAAAAGAATATATATACCATGTTCATGGATGGGTAGAATCAATATCATGAAAATGACATAGCACAACCACTATGGAAAATGGTGTGGAGATTGCTTAAAGAACTAAAAGTAGATCTACCATTTGATCCAACAATCTTACCACTAGGTAGCTACCCAGAGGAAAAGAAGTAATTATGCAAAAAAGATACTTGCACACACATGTTTATAGCAGCACAATTTACAATTGCAAAAATATGGAACCAGTCCAAATGGCCATCAATCAACTAGTGGATACAAAAAATGTGGTGTATATATACACTATGGAATATTTCTCAGCCATTAAAAGGAACAAAATAATGGCTTTCACAGAAACCTGGATGGAATTGGAGATTATTATTCTAAGTGAAGTAACTCAGGAATGGAAAACCATACATTGTATGTTCTCACTCATAATTGGGAGCTAAATTATGAGGATGCAAAGGCACAAAAATGATAAAACAGATTTTTGGGACTCAGGGAAAGGACGGCAGGGTGAAGGGTAAAAGACTACATGTTGAGTACAGTGTACACTGCTTGGGTGATGCGTGCACCAAAATTTCCAAAATCACCGCTAAAGAACTTATTCATGTAACCAAACACCTATTCCCCAAAAATCTATTGAAATTAAAAAAAAAAATTAAGAAAGATCTCAAATTGATAATCTAACATTGCACTTTAAAAAACCTAGAGAGGCCAGGCACAGTGGCTCATGCCTGTAATCCCAGCACTTTGGGAGGCCGAGGTGGGCGGATCACAAGGTCAGGAGATTGAGACCATCCTGGCTAACATAGTGAAACCCCATCTGTACTAAAAATACAAAAAATTAGCCAGGCATGGTGGTGGGCACCTGTAGTCCCAGCTACTCGGGAGGCTGAGGCAGGAGAATGACGTGAACCCAGGAGGCGGAGCTTACAGTGAGCCGAGATTGCACCACTGCACTCCAGCCTGGGTGACAGAGTGAGACTCCATCTCAAACAAAACAAAACAAAACACACCTAGAGAAACAGGCTGGGTGTGGTGGCTCACTCCTGTAATCCCAGCACTTTGGGAGGCTGAGGCGGGTAGATCACCTGAAGTCAGGAGTTCGAGACCAGGCTGGTCAACATGGTGAAACCCCATCTCTACTAGAAATAAAAAATTAGCTGGGCTGGTGGCGTGCACCTGTAGTCCCAGCTACTTGGGAGGCTGAGGCAGGAGAATCACTTGAACCCGGGAGGCAGAGGTTGCAGTGAGCCGAGATTGTGCTTTTGCACTCCAGCCTGTGTGACAGAGTGAGACTCCGTCTCAAAAAAAAAAAAAGAAAAAAGAAAGAAACAAAGAAAGAAATAAAAAGAAATTCCTAGAGAAACAAGAGCAAACTAACCCCAAAGCTAGCAGTAACAAGATATAGCCAAAATCAGAGATGAACTGAATGAAATTGACATGTAAAAAAAAAAAAATTCAAGAGATAAAGGAAACCAAGAGTTTTTTATTCGAAAGGATAAGATTGGTAGACTGCTAACTAGAATAAGAAAGGAAAATGAGAAAATATTGAAATAAACATATTCAGATATGAGAAAGAGGACATTACCACCAACCCCAAAGAAATAAAAGAAACCCTTCAAGACTATTACAAACAGCTCTATTCACATAAATTAGAAAACCTAGAAAAAAATCAGTAAATTTCTGGATGCATAAAATGTCCAAAGATTGAACCAGGAAGACATAGAATCCCTGAAGAAACTAATAATGAGTTCTGACATTGAATCAGTAATAAAGAGCCTACCAACCAGAAAAAGCCCAGAACTGGATAGATTCACAGCCAACCTCTACCAGATGTTTAAAGAAGAACTGATACAATTTCAACAGAAACCATTCAAAAAAACTTGAGGAGGAAGGCTCTCCCTAACTCATTCTATGAGGCCAGCATCATCCTGACACCAAAGCCTAGCAGAGACACAACAAGAAAAACAAAAACAAAAACAAAACAAACAAACAAAAAACCAAAACAACAACAACAAAAAAACTTCTGGCCAATATCCTTGATGAACATTGATGCAAAAAATCCTCAACAAAATACTAACAAACCAAATCTAGCAACACATCAAAAAACTAATCCAGCACAATCAATCAATTAGGCTTTATCTCTGGGATGTAAGGTTCATTCAACATAAACAAATCAATAAATAGGATTAACCACATGAACAGAACTAAAACCAAAACTTCATGATTATTTCAACAGACATAGAAAATGCTTTTGTAAAATTCAACACCCCTTCATGTGAAATAACCTCAAAAAACTAGGCATTGTAGGAATATACCTCAAAATAATAAGAGCTATCTATGACAAACCCACAGCAAACATTATACTGAATGGACAAAATCTAGAAGTACTCCCCTTGAAAACCTGAACCAAACAAGGATGCTCACTCTCACCACTCCTATTTAGTATAATACTGGAATTCCTGGCCAGAGCAATCAAGCAAGAGCAAGAAATAAAAGGCATCCAAATCTGAAGAGAGAAAGTCAAACTATCGCTGTTTGCAGATGATATGATTCCATACCTAGAAATTCCCATAGTCTCTGTCCAAAAGCTCCTTGATCTGATAACCAATTTATCATAGTTGCAGGATACAAAAAATCAATGTACAAGAATCAGTAGCATTCCTATACAACAACAATGTCCAAGCTGAGAGATAAATAAAAAATGCAATTCCATTCACTATAGCCACAAAAAGAATAAAATACCTAGGAATTCAGCTAACAATAGAAATGAAACATCTCTACAATGAGAATTACAAAACAATGCTCAAAGACAGAAATGAAGGAAATAAATGGGAAAACATTTCATGCTTATGGTTAGAAAGAAGCAATATTGTTTAAATGGCCACATTGCCCAAAGTAATCTATAACTTCAATGCTATTTCTGTCAAACTACCAATGACTTTCTTCATAGAACTGGAAGAAAACTATTTTACAATTCACATGAAACCAAAAAAGAGCCCAAATAGCAAGGGCAATCGTTAAGCAAAAAGAACAAGGCTAGAAGCATCATATTACCTGACTTCAAAGTATACTACGAGGCTAAAGCAACCAAAACAGCATGGTACTGGTACAAAAACAGACACATAGACCAATGGAACAGAATAGAAAACCCAGAAACAATGCTGCACACCCACAACCATCCGATCTTCAACAAAGCTGACAAAAACAAGCGATGGGGAAAGGATTCCCTATTCAATAAGTTGTATTGAGATAACTGGCTTGCAATATGAAGAAGACTGAAACTGGGCCCCTTTCTTATGGAATATACAAAAATCCCCTTGGAAACTCAAGATGGATTAAAGACTTAAATGTAAAATCCCAAACTATAAAAACTCTGGAAGATAACCTATGCAATGCCATTCTGGATGTAGGAACTGGAAAATATTTCATGAGGAAGACATCAAAGCAATCGCAAGAAAATAAAAAATTGACAAATGGAACCTAATTAAACTAAAGAGCTTCTGCACAGCAAAAGAAACAACCAACAGAGTAAACAGACAACCTACAAAATCAGAGAAATTATTTGCGAGCTATGCATCTGACAAAGGTCTAACATCCAAAATCTATATGAAACATAAACAAATCTACAAGCAAAAAGCAAACCACCTCATTAAAAAGTAGGCAAAGGATATGAACAGACATTTCAAAAGATACACACGTGGCTGACAAGCATATGAAAAAATGCTCAACATCAGTAATTATTAGAGAAATAAAAATCAAAACCACAATGAAATACCATCTCCCAACAGTGGGAATGACTATTAATAAGTCAAAAAAATAGACCAGGTGCAGTGGCTCACGCCTGTAATCCCAGCACTTTGGGAGGCTGAAGTGGGCAGATCAGAAGGTCAGGAGATCGAGACCATCCTGGCTAACATGGTGAAACCCCGTCTCTACTGAAAATTCAACAAATTAGCCGGGCATGGTGGCAGGTGCCTGTAGTCCCAGCTACATGCAAGGCTGAGGCAGGAGAATGGCATGAACCCAGGGGCCAAGCTTGCAGTGAGTGGAGATTGCGCCACTGCACTCCAGCCTGGCAACAGAGCAAGACACCATCTAAAAAAAAAAAAAAAAAAAAAACCCAAAAGACCAATGGAAAAGAATAGAGAACCCAGAAATAAAGCCAAATACTTACAGCCACCTGATCTTCAACAAAGCAAATATAATATATTAAAAAAAAAAAAAAAAAACCCTTCTAGACATTGGCTTAGGCGAAGACTTCATGACCAAGAACCCAAAAGCAAACGCAACAAAAACAAAGAAAAATAGATGAGACTTAATTAAACTAAAATAATTCCGCAGTTACAGGCCTTGCTCAGCTTTCACACAGCCCAAAAGGCCAGTCTCACTCCCACCATGTTCCCTACAACAGCACCAAGTTTGTTTCCAGGCAGTGGGTGAGCAGGGCTGAGAATTTGCCCCACTCTGCCAGCCTCCCTGATGTGAAAGTAAGCAGGGCTTTCAGGTTTCATACCCCCAACCTGCCGCAGCTTCTGTGCTGTGTCTGCACACTGCATTCACCCCCTCCCTCAAATTCTGTTCAACTGGAAGTTTCTTTCTCCCTGTGAAAAAATGCCAGTTCCTCTGGCAGCCCTCCCCAAGGACCTCTCTGAGACAAAGTCAGAAATGGCTTTCCTGGTGATCAAGATACCCACAGGGCTCTTCTCCATGCTCCATCTACCTCTGTGTTTGGCTCAGCTCTCTAAAATTGTTTCCATTCCAGGTAAAGTCAAATCCTTCTCCCATGATCTGGAACTTCAGGTTCCCCAGTGAGGATGTGTGTTTGGGGACAGATGATCCCTCTTTCACACTTTGGGCACTCACAATGTTTGGACTGTCTCCCAGGGCCTGCAGGAGCAATTCACTTCTTTCAAAGGGTCTATGGATTCTCTCAGCTTTCCTGATATGTTCCTGTGGTAGTTCTTGGAGCAAAAGTTTACAATGTGAGTCTCCCCGTGCTGCTCTGTCTGTCTGAGTGGGAGCTATAATTTAGTCGTGCCTCCTATCTGCCATTTTGCTAACCTCTCAAAATTTGTCTTCCTTTTCATTCATTTTTATTGTTCTATAATAATTTTTATATGACTGTGTTATAATTTGTTCATTTTTCTGTTGATGAATATTTAAAATGTTGCTCTGTGATATGGTTTAGCTGTGTTCCCACCCAAATCTCATCTTGAATTGTAGCTCCCATAATTCCCTTGTATTGTGGGAGGGACCCAGTTGGAGATAACTGAATCGTGGGGCAGTTTCCCCCATACTGTTCTCGTGGTAGTGAGTAAGTCTCATTAGAGCTGATGGTTTATAAGGGGAAACCCCTTTCGCTTGGCTTTCATTCTCTTCTTTTGTCTGCCGTCATGTGACATTTGCCTTTTACCTTCTGCCATGATTGTGAGGCCTCCCCAGCCACGTGGAACTGTGAGTTCATTAAACCTGTTTCTTTTGTAAATTGTCCCATCTGGGGTATGTCTTTATCAGCAGCGTGAAAACTGACTAATATACTGCATATGTTGTTAGAAGTGTGAGAAATTCTCTGGGGCAAATACTTATGAGTAGAATTGCTGTATAATAGAGTATGCATATCTTCAATTTTACCTTGGTGAGTTTATTGTGAGAGCTTATTGTGGTATTATTTTTAATCTCTTTGGTTACTAATGAGTTTGAACATTTTAAATTATCTTTATTGGCTGTTCTTATTTTCTTACTTGTGAAGTGTGTTTTTGTGTCTTTTGTCCATTTTTCTATTGGACAGTGTTTTAAATTTATTTTTATTAATTGCTAATGTCATCTTGGTACTAATACATGTGTTATATGTGTTAAGGATACCTTTCTTTAATTTGTGGCTTATCTTTTTGCTTTTCTCATGGTGACTTTTGATCATCAGAATTCTTTTAAATGTGTTCATATTTATTAATCTTTCATGGTTTGTACTTTTTGAGTCTTGTTTAAGAAATACTTCCCAGATATCCTAACATTCGATGTTCAAATTACCGTAGCTTGAACTTTCATTGGCCTGATATCTTGAACTTAGCAACCCTTCCCTTCTGGAATATACACATATATATCTGGAATTTTTCAACAGTGTACAGTAAATGTGTTCACAAGCCTGTTGCCCACTATAATTACCACATTACAACTGCCATGATATTTTTCTCCTATTCCTTCAGCCAATATCCACTGCTCTTGAAGCAGTTTAGTGGAGCCTCACTGTAGCTTGCATTGGGGTTATCCTTCAGAAAATTGTCAGTATCTATGCTTAGGGTGTTATTTTTCTAAGTTACATGTCTTTGGGGCATTAGAGGGTGCTGGGCTCTTTGTGGAGATAGGGAGAATGTCTGTCCCCTAGGCCCCAAGGCTATATTGCCTGAATGTAATATATCTTAATATCTCTTAACAAAACAAAAACAAGCTAAAACTAAACAAAAAGGTCCATGCTCATTTCTACAATCACAAGTAATGTTTCAGTCATAATGTTATCTCAGTTCATACACAGTATAGCAAAATTTTTAAATCACCCTTATGTTACACAAAGCTTCAGAAATAGAGTCCTTGCTCAACCATAAACATCATTTGTACTTAAAAACCAGAACACTTAACCTACACATTCATTTGGTTGTTACAGTCTTTACTGTAGTATGAAGGGAAGAAATTATGAAATCTATATATTCTCCATAGCATGGTTTTGTTCTTCCAATTTATTGGGAGCAAATATTTGGACAAAAAGACTGACATAGAATTTTTAAAGATAATTTTCTGAGACAATCAAATAAAAATCCATATTAAAATTTTCCTGATTCCTCATAGTTCAGCTAAAGATATACCTAATTTATTAAACAGTACAGTTGAAACTTAAGTCTATAGTCTTTGCATATAGCTTAACAATTTTGCCCAAAATAAGATGAAGGAATATTGTATCCCAAAGCTGACTGAAATCTTCATCTCTTAAGAGACAGAACTTCTTGCAGACCTTGAAGTGACAAACTTCTGTCCATCCCACCTATTCATCAGATATTTCAAAAAAGATCTTAAGGCCTGAGTTTCATGTCATATACTTCATTTCTATTAGTAAAAATATCTTAGAGTGTAAAGCCACTGTTGCAGGTACAAAATTGTGTGGGAATAAACGGTGTGGGGCAGGAGACGTTCAGAACTGGAATAGATAACTTCTTAGCCATTTTGGTTAAGTATTTGTGGTAGGTTAAGGATGGCTTCAAATTCTGTGACATTTATTCCATCAAGTGTTGGTGTTTATTTCCCCTACATTTGAATCTGGGCTGGCTAGTCCCTGCTCTGGCTAATGGAGTATGGTGGAATTGATGCTGTGCCATTGCTGGGCCTAGCTGGTAAAAGTACTAGAAGCTTCTTCCTTGGTTTCATGGAGCCCTGAGCCACCATGTCTCAAAATCCTGCTGAAAGGACCATGTGGAGAAGCTCTGAGACTCCAGAGGGAGGAGGAGGAGGAATACCATTGAGCTGCTCTTATCAAGGAACCAGGAATATGAGTGATGCATCTTGGATCCTGCACACCAGCCAAGCCACCACCTGAATACATTTTCCCCTTGGTATCTACAGGGGATTTCAGGACACCTGAGGATATCAAAATCCACAGATGCCCAAGTCCCTTATATAAAATGGCACAGTATTTGCATATAATCTAGGCACATTCTCCCATGCACTTTAAATCACCTCTAGATTTGTAACCCTAAAATCAGAATCAACACTTATGCAGTCATTCACACAGCAATTTTATTTTTTTCAGAGCAGAAAAGAATTTGAGTCTCTTTATGCACATATTCCTAGTTGAGGTTGAACAAAGTGATAGTCTGCCTTTTTGTTTCAGCTCTCATATTTTAAACAAGTGTCCTCTTTGCTATCTATTTAGTGCCATGGTTTTTGTATTTTTCTGCTTTTTTTTATGGGTGATTTTGCTGTTCAGAATGGCCCACAAGCCTAGTGTTGAAGTGCTTTCTGGTGTTTCTAAGCACAAGAAGGCTGTGATGTGTCTTATAGAAAAAGTAATGTGTAATATAAGCTTTGTTCAGGTATGAGTTATAGTGCTGTTGGCTGCGAGTTTAGTAGAAGTAAATCAACTGTATATTAAATAGGAAACACACATAAAACAAGGTTATGTATTGATGAGATGATAGAAATATGACCTAAGAGGCTCACACACACCTAAACTGAATTTTCCATAGGAACAGTAGTTCAGTATTTACTAATTTGGTGCTAATGACAATGCTATAGAACATAAATACCATGAATAGGCCAGGCGCAGTGGCTCATGCCTGTAATCCTAGCACTTTGGGAGGCCGAGGTGGGTGGATCACAAGGTCAGGAGATCGAGACCATCCTGGCTAACATGGTGAAACCCCATCTCTACTAAAAATACAAAAAAATTAGCCAAGCGTGGTGGTGGCCAGCTACTCGGGAGGCTGAGGCAGGAGAATGGCATGAACCCGGGAGGCAGAGCTTGCAGTAAGCCGAGATCGTGCCACTGCACTCCAGCCTGGGCAACAGAGTGAGACTCCGTCTCAAAAAAAAAAAAAAAAGAAAAAAAGAAAAAAGGAACAT
>NC_045445.1:33481275-33567898 GCF_002776525.5 Piliocolobus tephrosceles | reverse complement strand
ATTATAGCTATTCTAGTAAACATAAAGTTGTGTCTCCAATGAATTGTCTTTGATTTGAATTTTCCTAATGACTAATGATGATGCTGTGTTTATCTTCTTACCAAAAAACTATACTCTTGTAATTTGCCTATTTTTAAAATGGGTTTTTAAATGGTTGCTGAGTTATAGAAGACGTTTATATGGTTTAGATGTTAAGTCCTATCAGATTATGATATGCAAATATCTTTTCTCATCCTGTGGATTGTCTTTTCACTCTTTTGATTCTTTGATGCACAAGACTTCTTCATATTAATGAAGTTTTTTTAAATTTTTTGTCTGTGCTTTTGGTGTCATATTTATAAAACCATTGCAAAACCCAAGGTAATAAAAGCTTGCCCATATATTTCCTCCAAAGGGTTTTTAAATTTTAGCTCTTAGATTTAGGCCTTTGATTCATTTGTATTAATTTTAGTATATGATATAATGTAAAGGTTGAACTTCATTCTTTTGCATGTGGTTATCCAGTTTTCCCAGCATCATTTATTGAAGAGATTGTTCTTTCCCTATTAAATGATCTCAGAACTCCGGTTGAAAAGTTTTTAATCAATTCCACTGGTTTATATGTCTGTACATATGACAGAACTATTTTGATTACTGTAGCTTTGTAGTAAGTTTCAAAATCAGAAAGTATGAGTTTTCTAATGTTCTTTTTCAATATTGTTTTGGCTACTCTGGGTCTCTTGAAATTTCATATATATCTTAGGGTAGGTCTTTCCATTTCTGTAAAAAATATCATCAAAATTTTCATGGGAATTGCATTGAATCTGTGGATTGATTTGGGTAGTATTGCCATTTATTTTTTAATGTTTAATGTTTGATGGTACATAGTAGGTGTATATATTTTTGGGATACATGAGATGTTTTGAGGTAATGTGAAATAAGCACATCATGAAAAATGGGGTATCTATCCCCTCAAGCATTTATCCATTGAGTTACAAATAATCCAATTACACTCTTTAAGTTATTTAAAAATTTACAGCTACTGAAACTCTGAAAACTTTTCTACTTTCTGTCTCTATGAATTTGACTACTCTGAGTACCTCATATAAGTGAAATCTTACAGTATTTGTCTTTTTGTGACTGGCTATTTTACTTAGTATAATGATCTCAAGGTTAATCCATGTTGTAGCCTGTGTCAGAATTTTCTTCCTTTTTAAAGCTGAATAATATTTCATTATATGTATATATGTGGGATGTATATATATACACAATGTATTGTAATGTATATACATATATACACACATATACATGGCATTTTGGATGTTGTGGGAAGTCAGGGACCCTGAACAGAGGGACCAGCTGAAGTCATGGCAGAAGAACATAAATTGTGAAGATTTCATGGACATTTATTAGTTCCCCAAATTAATACTTTTATAATTTCTTATGTCTGTCTTTACTGCAATTGCTGAACATAAATTATGAAGATTTCATGGACACTTATCATTTCCCCCGTCAATACCCTTGTGATTTCCTGTGCCTGTCTTTACTTTAATCTCTTAATCCCATCATCTTCGTGAGCTGAGGAGGATGTATGTGGCCTCAGAACCCTGTGATGATTGCGTTAACTGCACAAATTGTTTGTAGAGCATGTGTGTTTGAATGATATGCAATCTGGGCACCTTGAAAAAAGAACAGGATAACAGCAATGTTCAGGGAACAAGGGAGATAACCTTAAACTCTGACTGCTGGTGAGCCAAGCGGAACAGAGTCATATTTCTCTTCTTTCAAAAGCAAATAGGAGAAATATTGCTGAATTCTTTTGCTCAGCAAGGAACATCCCTGAGAAAGAGAATGTACCCCTGAGGGTAGGCCTCTGAAATGGCCGCTTTGGGGGCTGCTGTCTTTTATGGTCAAAGACGAAGGGATGAAATAAGCTCCGGTCTCCTGTAGCGCTCCCAGGCTTGTTAGGGTGAGGAAATCCCTGCCTAATAAATTTTGGTCAGACTGGTTGTCTGCTCTCAAACCCTGTCTCCTGATAAGATGTTATCAATTACAATGTGTGCCCAAAACTTCATTAGCAATTTTAATCTCGCCCTGTCCTGTGGTACTGTGATCTCACCCTGCCTCCATTTGCTTTGTGATATTTTATTACCTTGTGAAGCATGTGATTTCTGTGATCCACACCCTATTCGTACACTCCCTCCCCTTTTGAAAATCGCTAATAAAAACTTGCTGGTTTTACGGCTCAGGGGCATCACAGAACCTGCCAACATGTGATGTCTTGCCCAGACACCCTGCTTTAAAAATTCTCTCTTTTATACTCTTTCCCTTTATTTCTCAGACCAGCTAACACTTAAGGAAATAGAAAAGAACCCACATTGAATGTTGGGGGTGGGGTTTCCCCTGATATTTGGATATAAGCCATTTTAACTGGGGTGAGATGATATCGTATTTTTGATTTGAATTTCTCTGATGATCAGTGATGTTGAACACCTTTTCATATGCCTGTTTGTCACTTATAGGTTTTCTTTTTGAGAAATGTCTATTCAAATATTTTGCCCAACTTTTGATCAGATTATTAGATTTTTAAAATACAGTTGTTCAAGCTCCTGATATATTCTGGTTATTAATCTCTTGTCAGATGAGTACTTTGCAAATATTTTCTCCCATTCTGTGGGTTGTTCTTCATTGTATTGATTGTTTTCTTTGCAGTGCATTAACTTTTTAACTTGATGTGATAACATTTGTCCATTTTTGCTTTGGTTGCCTGTGCTTGTGGGGTATCACTCCAGAAATTTTTGCCTAGACCAATGTCCTGGAGATTTTTCCCAATGTTTTCTTGTCGTAGTTTCATAGTGTGAGGTGCTAGATTTGTCTTTAATCCATTTTGATATGATTTTTGTATATGGGGGAAAATAGGGGTCAAGTTTCATTCTTCTGCATATGGATATCCAGTTTTTCCAGCACCGTTTGTTGAAGAGACTGTCTTTTCCCCAGTGTATGTTCTTGGCACCTTTGTCAAAAATGAGTTCACTGTAGGTGTGTGGATTTGTTTCTCAGTTCTCTATTCTGTTCCATTAGACTATGTGTCTATTTTTATGTCAATATCATGCTGTTTTGGTTACTATAGCTCTGTAGTACAATTTGAAGTCAGGCAATGTGATTTCTCCAGTTATATTCTTTTTGCTTAGGATAGCTTTTGCTATACGGGTATTTTGTGGTTGCATCTATGTTTTAGGATTTATTTTCTATTTCTATGAAGAATATCATTGGTATTTTCATAAGGATTACATTGAATCTGTAGATTGCTTTGTGTAATGTGGACATTTTAACAATATTGATTCTTTTAATCCATGAACATGGAATATCTTTTCCTGTTTTGGTGTCCTCTTCAATTTCTTTCATCAGTGGTTTATAGTTTTCCTTATAGACATATTTCACTTCTTTGGTTAATTCTTAGGTATTTAATTTAATGTGTGTCTGTTGTAAATGGTATTACTTTTTAAATTTCTTATTTACATTGTTTTCTGTTGGCATATAGAAATGCTCCTGATTTTTGTATGTTGATTTTGTATCCTACAACTTCACTGAATTTGTTGATCAGTTCTGATATTTTTCTTGTGGAATCTTTAGGTTTTTCCAAATATAAGATTATATCATCTGCAGGCAAAGATAATGTGACTTCTTCCTTTCCAATTTGGATGCCTTAATATCTATGTCTTGTTTGATTGCTTTAGCTAGGACTTTCAGTACTATGTTGAATAACAGTAGTGTCAGTGGGCATCCTTGTCATGTTCCAGATCTTAGAGGAAAGGCTTTCAGTTTTTCCCCATTCAGTATGATACTAGCTGTGGGTCTGTCATTTATGGCTTTTATTATGTTGAGGTATGTTCCTTCTATTCCCAGTTTTTGAGGGGTTTTATCATGATGGGATGTTGAATTTTATCAAATTTGTTTTCAGCATCAATTGAAATTATTGTTTTTATTCTTCATTCTGTTGATATGATGTATCATATTGATTAATTTGTGTATGTTGAACCATCTCTTGCATCCCAGAGATAAGTCCCACTTAGTCATGATGAATAAATCTTTCTAATGTATTGTTGAAGTTGGTTTGCTAGTATTTTGTTGAGGGATTTTGCGTCAATATTCATCACAGATATTGGCCTGTAGTTTTCTTTTTTTGGTGTGTCTTTGTCTTGTTTTGTTATCAGGGTAACACTGGCGTCATACAGTGAGTTTGGAAGTATTCCCTCATCCTCTATTTTTTGGAATAGCTTGAATAGGGTTGGTATTAGCTCTTTAAATGTTTGCTAGAATTCAACAATGAATTATTCAGGTCCCAGGCTTTTTATTACTGGGAGACATTTTATTATGGCTTTGATCTCATTGCTTGTTATTAGTCTGTTCAGGTTTTGGATTTCTTCCTAGTTCACTCATGGTAGGTTGTATGTATCTAGGAATTTGTCAATTTCCTTTAGTGTATAGTTGCTCATAGTAGGCACTCATGATTCTTTGAATTTCTGTGGTATTAGTTTTAATCTCTCCTATTTCATTTATGATTTTATTTATTTGGGTCTTTTTTCTTTTTTAGTTAGCCTGGCTAAAGGTTTGTCAATTTTGTTTAACTGCAGAAAACCAACTTTTTGTTTTATTGATCTTTTCTTTTATTTTAAAATTTCAATTTGATTGATTTCTGCTCTGATATTTATTATTTATTTTCTTCTACTAGTTTTGGTTTCATTTGGTCTAGCTCTTTCATCCTTAGGTTATTTGAAGATTTTCTTCTTTTTTTTTTGATGTAGGCACTTATAGGTATAAACTTCACTCTGAGTACTGCTTTTGCTGTATCCCATAGGTTTTGGTATGTTGTGTTTTCTTTATCATTTATCTCAAGAAAATTTTTAATTTCTTTATTAATTTCTTTTTTTTTTTTTTTTTTTTGAGACGGGGGCTCCCCCTTTTGCCCGGGCTGGAGTGCAGTGGCCGGATCTCAGCTCACTGCAAGCTCCGCCTCCCGGGTTTACGCCATTCTCCTGCCTCAGCCTCCCGAGTAGCTGGGACTACAGGCACCAGCCACCTCGCCCGGCTAGCTTTTTGTATTTTTTAGTAGAGACGGGGTTTCACCGTGTTAGCCAGGATGGTCTCGAACTCCTGACCTCGTGATCCGCCCGTCTCGGCCTCCCAAAGTGCTGGGATTACAGGCTTGAGCCACCGCGCCCGGCTATTAATTTCTTTATTAATCCACTGGTCATTTAGGAGCATATTATTTAATTTCCATGCATTTTTCCATGTGTAACAGTTTCCAAAATTCCTCTTTTTATTAATTTCTAGTTTTATTCCATTGTGGTCAGAGGAGATGCTTGATGTTACTTAAATTTTTTGAATGTTTTAAGGCTTTTTTGTTACCTATCATATGGTCTATCCTTGAGAATTATCCATGTGCTGTGGGATATTGCCATCTTAACAATATTAAATCTTTATATCCATAAACATAGGGTATCTTTTCATTTACTTTAGTCTCTTTAATTTCTTTCAGCAATATTTCATAGTTTTAAGCATACAAATCTTGTTCCTTCTTAGGTTTATTCCTAAATATTATATTCTTCTTCATAAGTTGAATTGTTAATTTCCCTTTCAGAATATTTATAAATATTGTATAGAAATGCAACTGATTTTTTGCATGTTGAAATTGTATATAGAAACTTCAGTAAATTTATTAGCTCTAATAGTTTTCTTTGGAACATTTAGGGAATTCTACATATAAGGTCATATCATCTGTGAATTTTATTTATTTCCAATTTGGATACTTTTTATTTCTTCTTAATTACTCTTGTTAGAACTTCTGGTATTATATTCAATAGAAGAGGTAAAGTTAGCATTTCTTGTCTTCTTCCTGATCTTAGAGGGAAAGCTTTCTGCTTTTTCCAGTATTATCATTTTAGCTGTTAGCTTATCATATATGGCCTTTATTATGTTGAGGCACATTTTTTCTATACTTAATTTGATGAGAGTCTTTATCATGAAAGTATGGTGAATTATGCCAAATGCTTTTTCTGAATTTATTTGAGATGATGATATGTGAGTTTTGTCCTTAATTCCTATATTATAATATATTACAATGATTACTTTTTGTAAGTTGAACCACCCTTCCATACCTGGGATAAATTTCACTTTGTCTTGGTATATAATCTTTTTAATATCCTGCTTTATTCAATTTGTTAATATTTTATTGAAGATTTTTTATGTATATTCATAAAAGATATTGGGCTGTAGTTTTCTCTTTTTTGTGTGGTGTCTTTCCGTGGCTTCAATTTTAGGTAAATGCTGTCTCATAGAATGAGTTGGGAAGTGTCCCTACTTTTGCAGATATTTGGAAGAGTTTGAAATGGATTTATGTAATTTTTACTTAAGTGTTTGGTAGCATTCACTAGTGAAACCATATGGTCCTGAACTTTTCTTTGTTAGGAGATTTTTAATTATTACCTCCAATCGCTTTGTTTGTAATTGGCCTATTCAGACTTTATATTTCTTCTTGATTAAGTCTTAGCAGGTTGTATATTTCTAGGAATTTTCCCATTTTTCCAATTTGCTGGCATATAACTGTTCATAATAGTCCCTTAATGTTCCTTTTTTTCCTGAGGCATCCGTTGTAATATCTCCTCTTTCATTTGTATTTTATTTGAGTCTTCTCTCTTTTTTTCTTAGTCTAGCTAAGGATTTGTTGATCTTAGTTTTTCCAAAAACCAATTCTTAGTATTGATTATTTTGTATTTGATTTATTTTTGCTCTGATCCTTGTTATATCCTTTATTCTGCTAACTTTGCATTTAGTCGGTTTTTCTTTTTCTAGTTTCTTGAGGTATGTGGCTAGGTTATTTATTTGAAAATTTTCTTATTTCTTAATGTAGATGTTTGTTGTTATAAGCTTTTTTTCTTATTACTGCTTTTACTGCAGACCATAAGTTTTGTTATGCTGTGTTTTAGTTTTCATTCATCTCAAGGTATTTTTAAATTCTTTTTTATTTCTTCTTTGACTCTGATAGTTATTGTACATTAGATAAGATAACTGCTGCACCTAGTCTTGTCAGGCTGGCTTTGTGTAAGAGATGAATCTCACCAATCAGCCTGGTCAGAGATTCCAGGTCCCTTTCAAATCCTCTTGCTTGTCTGGACCACAGTCTGTGTTCATAATGGCCCCAAGCAGATTAGGGTGTGCCAAGTCCTGTTATTGCCTTCAGATAGGTGAAATAGAAACCATTTCCTCAAGATGCAGCTGAAAAGGTTGGGGGTGTTAGATAAGTATTCCAGTTCATTCTATCCTCAGGGAGAAACTAAAAGCTGGAGTTTAACACTCTCTTAATAAACTACCTTTTTGTTCTTTGTGGTCTAGGGAGTCTCATAAATTCAGAACCTTGCCAATTCTCAGAGCTAGGTGATTTAAGAGCCAGACTCTGAGGTGGGAGCTGCAAAAGTAGGGGTGTTTGGCTCTGTGTCCCCACCCAAATCTCACTTTTAATTGTAGTTCCCATAATCCCCACATGTCATGGGAGGGACCCAGTGGGAGGTAATTTAAACATGGGAGTGGTTACCTTCATGCTGTTCTCATGATAGTAAGTTCTTATGAGATCTGATGGTTCTATAAGGGGCTTTTCCCCCTTTGCTTAGCACCTCTCCTTCCTGCTGCCATGTGAAGAAGGACATACTTGCTTCCCCTTCCACCATGATCGTAAGTTTCCTGAGGCCTCCCCAGCCATACAGAACTGTGAGTCAATTAAACCTCTTTCCTTCATAAATTACCCAGTCCTGGGCAGTTCTTTTATAGCAGCATGAGAAAGGACTAATATAGGGTGTTTGATGCATGCATAAACTGCTTCTGGAAAGAATCTATACACATGGATTTATGTCTGCCACTGTCTGAGAGATAAGCCTGGGAAGTACCTGTACTTCCCTTCAGGCTCATGGAAGTCTGTAGTTTATTTGCCCCATCTGCTCCCAGATATAGGCTAGCCAGAAGCCTGACTCTGTGGCAAAAGATGTAAAAGTGTGCAGACAGCCCAATTCCAGGGAGATATAGGGAGCTGGACATTTTAGCCCATTCCCTGTAGACTTAGGCACTATAGCTGCTGAACATTCCTTTGTACTCATTCAAAACCACCTCATTGTTGTGTGCGGCCTAGGGAAACTTGAGAATGCTGAGTCCCTTTCATTTTCAGGGCTGATTTGAGAGCAAAAGCCTCTGGGGAAACCATAAAAGTTGGGGCACTATATATGTGGTTCAAACCCTTTACTCCTCAGTGAGAAGCGGGGTATTGGAGATTCCTTCCTGTTTTTATGTTATTGTCATTAGTGGAGGGTGTCCAGGTTCTTGGCATCTTGAACAAAGAATTGGACAAAACACACAAACAAAACAAGGAAGGAATGAAGGGATTTATTGAAAATGAAAGTACACTCCACAGTGTGGGAGTAGGCTTGAGTATAGGGGCTCAAAGACCGTGTTACAGAATTTTTGGGCGTTTAAATATCCTCTGGAGGATTCCATTGGTTACTTCAAGTCTGCCCTATGTAAATGGAGAGGATGAAGTAAAGTAACAAAGTTATTTACTTGGCCAACGCTCTATGGCGAGGATATTTCCTGTTATAGCTGAAGTGTTGATTGGCTTTATGTTCCCTGCCTCCACACCCTATTTTCCTGCCTCATCTCCCCCCTGCAAGAGATGTGATCCCCATAAATCTTTATGGGAGGCAGAAGAACCAAAGATCTTTCTGTAACTGCTTCATTCTGGCGTGGGGTGTAGTTCCTATCTGTTGGAGATTATGAAACTCATCCTGCTCTAGTGAAGGCAGGGTAGCTTCTTGATGGCCAGGAGTGGTGTCTTCACCTAGAACTGGCTGGAACCTTTTTTGCATGATCATCTGAAGCTTGATGGTCCCTAGGCAAGAGGAAATGAATTTGGTTAAAAGATTTAATGGGAACTTCAGGGGGTAGATAGCTATACTGTCAAAAATGTTTGCTACAGAGATTTGCGGGAGGAAAAGCAAAACCTGATCTGTTCTAGAATCTATGTGTTTCCTTAAAGTCTTAGCACAAATGACTCCATTTTGGTTTGGTTTGGTTTGGTGTGCTGGGGCCTAGTGCATGAGCTCAGTCTAAAACAATGGCCTCTCAGAATTTTGTTTAAAAAATTCCCCCGTTTTGGTCAGGTTCTCACTTAAGAGTGTGACCAAAACTTAGGACCTTACTTAGCACCACTCTTAGTTACTATCATTTTGGGTTTCTGGTCTCAGTGCATCATTTATAGGTTACAGTGTCCTCATGGTTGCATATTTATTTCAGCTCCTGTTATTCCAGTTGAAGAGAGACCATATGGCATTCTAGAGATGGCTGGATGCAAGCATTTAAAACCTTTGAGAGAATACAGTGCACCAAGGAGACTGTTATTATGACTATTGGGAGGATGATACCAAGAGTTTGGAGTATACTGTCTACCCAAGGTTCCCATAAACCAAACCTCTTGAAACTAAATAGATCAAAGAATGAGCTAGATGAATAGTTTACTCACTTGACTAAGCAACTTCTTCATCAGTCCCCTACCACTGAATTTCTATAATCTTCATTTGATGTATTTCCCCATAGGCTACAAGTGCTAGCAGCTGCACAGGTACTTTTCTGTTTAGCTAATTCTATTGTTTAGCATAACTTTCACAAGATAATCTAAAGTCTGTTGTGTAACTGTAGCCTTTACAGTAGAATTTGCTATAGAACCTATCATGAGGGATACATTTTTAATCATTGCTTCTTTTACTTTAAACCATAGAGAAAGGACCTAACAAATGATGCACTTTTAGAAGAGTGAAGGCCTTTCTGCAATGTTCTCTTTAACCCATGATGTGGGTTAAGAGGAGTGAACCAATGTTTTGTTTTTGATTGATTATGAAGCAGCATATGCAGCATTAAAGTTTCTTACCTACATTGTGCCTTCATCTTTTATTTATCAAAGTATAAGGTTATCCATGTATAAGGCTGGCTTTAAACTTCGGCACAAATAAAAGAATACCCCATAAGTGCACATAACAGACCCCCTTTCCACTTCTATTTTTTGTAGAGGCATAAGCAAGAAAAAATATTCAAAGATAAGAGTTTCACGTAATAGAAGTCTTAGTCTGTGAACTTGGGAAAAGCTGTTCACATTAAGGATGCCATCCTCTTCTTGGGAGAAATTTCTCTGGTTAGTTTTACCTTGAGGGTTCCAATGGGTGCATACCTCCAAACAGTGTGGAGGAATCCTTCTCAGTTGTGAGATTACAAACCCAAAGCCCAAGGTCCTGAGGTTTTGTTGTAGTGTAGATGGCAAGGACAGTTTTGCTCTGATGTTCTCAGAAGATCCAAACCATAAAAAGCATTTTTACCTGGTGAAAATACACTGTAGACTAATAATCTAGTGTTATAACATCAGTCCTCTTGCATGGGAAAGCTTTTATACAACCAGAAAACATGCACTGAAAATAACAAATGGGCCAGGCGTGGTGGCTCATGACATAATCCCAGCACTTTGGGAAGCTGAGGCGGGTGGATCACCTGAGGTCAGGAATTTGAGACCAGCATGGCCAACATGGTGAAACCTCATCTCTACTAAAATGTACAAAAATGAGCTGGGCGTGGTGGTGGGCACCTATAATCCCAGCTACTTGGGAGGCTGAGGCAAGAGAATTGCTTAAACCTGGGAGACAGAGGTTGCAGTGAGCTGAGATTGTGCCACTGCACTCCACACTGGGCAACAGAGAGAGACCCACCTCAAAAAACTAAAAAAGAAAAAGAAAAAAAAAAAGAAAATCAAATGAAATCCCTTTATAAAAGGTTTACATGGCCCATCAGGTGACCAAATTGTCATGCGCGTCTGTGTGAAGAGACCACCAAACAGGCTTTGTGTGAGCAATAAAGCTTTTTAATCATCTGGGTGCAGGCGGGCTGTGTCTGGGAGGGAGATAAGGGTGGGGCCGTTTTATAGATTTGGGTAGGTAAAGGAAAATTACAGTCAAAGGGGGTTTGTTCTCTGGCGGGCAGGAGTGGGGGTCACAAGGTGCTCGGTGGGGGAGCTTTTTGAGCTAGGATGAGCCAGGAAAAGGACTTTCACAAGGTAATGTCATCACTTAAGGCAAGGACCGGCCATTTTCACTTCTTTTGTGGTGGAATGTCATCAGTTAAGGCAGGGCAGGGCATTTTCACTTCTTTTGTGATTCTTCAGTTACTTCAGGCCATCTGGGCATATATACATGCAAGTCACAGGGGATGCGATGGCTTGGCTTGGGCTCAGAGGCCTGACATTCCTGCCTTCTTACATTAATAAGAAAAATAATACAAAATAGTGTTGAAGTGTTGGGGTGGCAAAAATTTTTGGGGGGTGGTATGGAGAGATAATGGGCGATGTTTCTCAGGGCTGCTTCAAGCGGGATTAGGGGCGGCATGGGAACCTAGAGTGGGAGAGATTAAGCTGAAGGGAGATCTTGTGGTAAGAGGCGATATTGTGGGGTTGTTAGAAGGAGCATTTGTTGCATAGAATGATTGGTGATGGCCTGGATGCGGTTTTGTATGAATTGAGAAACTAAATGGAAGACACAAGGTCTGTATAAAAGAAGGAGAAAAAAAAGATGTATTAAAGGACTAAGAATTGGGAGGACCTAGGACATCTAATTAGAGAGTGCCTAAGGGGGTTCAGCATAATTACTTGGTTGGTGAGTTTTTAGGCTCTAAGTTTTTGGGGTGCAGTTCAAGGTGGGCTGGTGTGTGGAGTGAAACTGGGACCTAATAAAAAGGAGTGCCTATACAGGGGCTTAAATGGACTGTACCCTCTAGCATTCCGAGGACAGGCCTGAATTCTGAGAAGGGAAAGTGGTAAAAGTGTTGTCTAGTCTATTTTAAGTTGGTGACTGAGCTTGGTGAGGTGTGTTTTTAAAAGACCATTAGTCCGTTCTACCCTTCCTGAAGATTGAGGACAGTAAAGGATATAAAGGTTTCACTGAATACCAAGAGCCTGAGAAACTGTTTGGGTGATTTGACTATTAAAGGCTGGTCCGTTATCAGACTGTATAGAGGTGTGAAGGCCAAACTGAGGAATTATGTCTGACAGAAGGGAAGAAATGACTACGGTGGCCTTCTCAGACCCTCTGGGAAAGGCCTCTGTACTTATCCAATGAAAGTGTCTACCTAGACTAAGAGATATTTTAGTTTTCTGACTCAGGGCATGTGAGTAAAGTCAATTTGCCAGTCCTGGGCAGGGGCAAATCTTTGAGCTTGATGTGTAGGGAAGGAAGGGGGCCTGAGAAATTCCTGAGGAGTAGTAGAATAGCAGACGGAACACTGAGAAGTGATTTTCTTGAGGACAGATGTCTAGGATGGAAAGGAAATGAGAGGTTCTAAGAGATAGGCTAATGGCTTGTAACCTAGATGGAAGAGGTTATGAAATGACAACAGAATAGAATGGGCCTGTGAGGTTGGAAGGAGATATTTTCCTTGGTCTAAGAACTATTTGCCTTGTGTGGGAAGAGATTGATAAGTGGAAGTTTCAGCGGGGGAGTAGGTGGGAGTGACTGATGTGAAGGAGGAAAACTGCCATGAGGGATAGAAGTTGGAATGCTAGCTGCTTTTTGAGCTAACTTATCGGCATAAGGGTTGTCTTGAATGATGGTGGGGGGAAGAAAATAGATTTTGGAAGTTATGAGAACTGTAGAGTGAGTTGAGCATAGTTTGTGATTTTTAGGGCCTCTAACAGTATTAAAGCAGTGGCAGCTGCTGCATGCAGACATGAGGGCCAGGCTAAAACAGTAAGGTCAGGTTGTTTGGACAGAAAGGCTACAGGATGTGGTCCTGGCTCTTGTGTAAGAATTCTGACCACATTAACCATACCTAGGAAGGAAAGGAGTTGTTGTTTTGTAGAAGACATTGGGGTTTGGGAGATTAGCCAGACACTATCAGCAGGGAGAGTAAGTGTGTATTTATGAGAATTATGTCAAGATAGGTAACAGATGAGGAAGAAATTTGGGCTTGACTGAAGTAATGGGGGCTGCCCGTGAAGCCTTGCAGCAGTACAGTCCAGGTAATTTGCTGAGCCTGATGGGTGTCAGGGTCAGTCCAAGTGAAAACAAAGAGAGGCTGGGATGAAGGGTGCAAAGGAATAGTAAAGAGAGTATGTTTGAAATCTAGAACAGAATAATGGGTTGTGGAGGGAGATATTGAGGATAGGAGAGTATATGGCTTTGGCACCATGGGGTGGATAGGCAAGACAATGTGGTTGATAAGGCGCAGATCCTGAACTAACTTGCAAACCTTGTCTGGTTTTAGGACAGGTAAAATGGGGAAATTGTAAGGAGAGTTTATAGGTTTTCGGAGCTCATGCTGTAGCAGGCGAGTGATAACAGGCTTTAATCCTTTTAAAGCATGCTGTGGGATGGGATATTGGCGTTGAGTGGGGTAAGGGTGATTAGGTTTAATGAGATGGTAAGGGGTGCATGATCAGTCGCCAAGGAGGGAATAGAGGTATCTTATACTTGTGGGTTAAGGTTGGGGGATACAAGGGGGGATGTGAAGGAGGCTTTGAACTGGGGGAAAAGGCGGCAATGAGGTGTGACTGTAGCCTAGGAATAGTCAGGGAAGCAGATAATTTAGTTAAAATGTCTTGGTCTAATAAGGGAACTGGGCAGTTGGGGATAACTAAAAAAGAGTGCATAAAAGAATCTTATCTAAGTTGGCACCAGAGTTGGGGAGTTTTAAGAGGTTTAGAAGCCTGGGCGTCAATACCTACAACAGTTATGGAGGCAAGGGAAACAAGCCTTTGAAAAGAAGGTAATGTGGAGTGGGTAGCCTCTGTATTGATTAAGACTAAAGCGTCTGTGATGGTCCATGAGGCTTCTGAGGCAATGGGGGCAGCGTCAATCTTCAGCCGCTAAGCCGAGAAGGTCTGGAAAGGAGTGTCAGAGAGCCTTGGGCCAAAGCTCCAGGGGCTCTGGAAGTGACTGCCAGGCGAGTTGGACAGTACGATTTCTAGTGGGGTCCTGCACAGATGGGACATGGCTTAGGAGGAATCCTGGGCTGTGGGCATTCCTTGGCCTAGAGGCCAGATTTCCAGCACTTGTAGCAAGCTCCTGGGGGAGGAGGTTCTGGAGGATCCTTTGGCAGCTGTGGTTCAGGCATTTGGAGTTGTGTACTGGAGATGTGGCTGGGGTTTGTCTCACAGTGGAGGTAAGGAATTGCAACTCAGAAATAAGTTGCTACTTGGCTGCCGCTACTCTATTATTGTACACCTTGAAGGCAAGGTTCATTAAAGTCCTGTTGTGGGGTTTGAGGGCTGGAATTTCATTTTTGGGGTTTTATTTAATGTCAGGAGCAGATTGGGTAATAAAATATATATTGAGAATAAGACAACCTTTTGACCTTTTAGGGTCTAGGGCTGTAAAGCATCTCAGGGTTGCTGTTAAACGGGCCATGAATTGGGCTGGGCTTTTCATATTTGATGAAAAAGAGCCTAAACGCTAACTGATTTGGGAGAGGTCGGATAAAGAAAAAGGAGCATTAACCTTGACTATGCCTTTAGCTCTAGCCACTTTTTAAAGAGGAAATTGCTGGGCAGGTGGGGGAGGGCTAGTCGTGGAACGAAACTGTAAGCCAGACCAGGTGTGAGGAGGGGAGGTATTAAAAGGATTATATGGTGGGGGAGCAGAGACTGAGGAAAATTGGGACCTAGCTCAGCCTGGCAAGGAGGGGACAGGTCAGATAGGTCTGTAGAACAGGAAGATTGGAAAGACTTAGCGACGCTTGGGATTGGGACTGAGGGGACAGGCAGGAGGGAAAGAAGGAAGATTTGGGACGAGTTGCATTGGGAACAGAGACTAGGGAGGGACCGATGTGTAGAAGAATCCCTGGACATCAGGCACTTCAGACCGTTTGCCTATTTTACGACAAGAATTACTTAGATCTTGTAGGATGGGAAAATTGACAGTGCTATTTTCTGGCCATTTAGAGCCATTGTCAAGTTTGTATTGGGGCCAAGTGGTGTTGCAGAAGAAGATAAGGTGTTTAGGTTTTAGGTCAGGTGTGAGTTGAAGAGGTTTTAAGTTATTGAGAACACAGGCTAAGGGAGAAGAAGGAGGAATGGAGGGTGGAATGTGCCTATAGTGAAGGAGACAAGCCAGAGGAAAGAGAGAGTAGAGACACGGAGAGAAGGAGTTCAGGGGTTGTTACTTCCCAGAAAAGCGGGAAAGGGGTCAGGGCGTGGAAATAAGAGGTTGGGGCACAGAGATAAGAGGTTGGGGTGTGGAAATAAGGGGTTGGGATGCAAAGATAAGAGATTGAGGTGCAGAAATAAGGGGTTGGGGTGCAAAAATAAGAGGTCGGGACATGGAAATAAGGGGTTGGAGCACAACAATAAGAGGTTGTGGCACAGAAATAAGGGGTTGGGGTGCAAAAATAAGAGGTCGGGGTGTGGAAATAAGGGGTTGGGAGGTTCTTGCCCCCCAGAAAAGCAAGAAGGGGTAGAGACAGGGAGAGAAGGGGTTGGGGTTCTTGCCCCTCCTCCAGAAAACCACAGAAGGGGTAGAGACAGGGAGAGAAGGAGTCAGGGTTCTTGCCCCTCCCCTAGAAAAGCGGGACTTGCTGCTAAGGGTGAAGGACCAAGGCAGGTGTCCTTGTGGCGTGGTCAGACACCTCTGAAATGTGGGTGAATAATCAGAGAGACGTCCCTGCAATGATTAAACACCAAGGGAAGGCTGCCTTCCTGAGTCCTGACTGGCGCCGGAGTTTTGGGTCGGTGGATAAAACGTGTCTCCTTGTCTCTACCAGAAAATGAAAGGAATTAAAATTAAGAGAAGGGAGAGATTGAAGGGTGGCACCAAGATTGAAAGGAGAAAGAAGTTGAGGGATAGTGAGAGAGGTTGGAGAAGAGAGTAAACAGAGGCCACTTACCCAATTTAAAATTGGTGAGATGTTCACGAGATGTTACTTGCGCTGGTGGGTCTGAGGACCAGAGGTCATAGGTGGATCTTTATCACGGAGCAAAGAGCAGGAGGACAGGGGATTGATCTCCTAAGGGAGGTCCCCCAATACGAGTCACGGCACCAAAATGTCATGCGCGTCCATGTGAAGAGACCACCAAACAGGCTTTGTGTGAGCAATAAAGCTTTTTAATCACCTGGGTGCAGGCAGGCTGAGTCTGAAAAGAGAGCCAGCAAAGGGAGATAAGGGTGGGGCCGTTTTATAGATTTGGGTGGGTAAAGGAAAATTACAAAGGGGGGGTGTTCTCTGGTGGGCAGGAGTGGGGGTCACAAGGTGCTCAGTGGGGGAGATTTTGAGCCAGGATGAGCCAGGAAAAGGACTTTCACAAGGTAATGTCATCACTTGAGGCAAGGACCGGCCATTTTCACTTCTTTTGTGGTGGAATGTCATCAGTTAAGGCGCGGCAGGGCGTTTTCACTTCTTTTGTGATTCTTCAGTTACTTCAGGCCATCTGGACGTATATACGTGCAAGTCACAGGGATGCCATGGCTTGGCTTAGGCTCAGAGGCCTGACACAAATGTACATGAAGCTTTAATTGTCTTCCCAGGAATATGGGACCAAGCATTGGTTATTAACTATTTTAAACAATTTCAGTATCAGCAGGTTAACATGAAAACATGACAAAGCATTTTCTTGATATTCAATTAATTTTTGTTCTATAGGGGTTAGTAGCTTTATACAAGGAAATTTGGTTATTTCTGTGGTTTACAATAACTTAACATAATAACCATAATTACAATTGATAGCATATAGTATTTTAGAAATCCCATACAATTTTGGAACATATATTAGTATTATTCACAAAAGTATAACCTAAAGAAGATTGAACATCATTTTGGCAATCCCATGTACCTAAACATGTCAAATAATCCTGTTTATCTCCTTTCTGGATGCTTCCAAGGGCCCTTTGATCCATCCAGAAAGCCAGGCATTAGGAAAGACAATTTTAAAACTGAAGTGTGATTTTGGAATTCTATATTACCATAAATTATTTATTTTGCCAAAATGATGTTTCAGAAATTTTAAAGAAGCAAAAACCTTTTACCAAAAAAAAAAAAAAAAAACCCCACATTCTACCGCTTTTACACACCTTGCATGTAAAACTGTTTCCGGTAGTTTTAATTGCATGTTACAATGGTGACTCTTAGCAATTTTAACTTTAATGTAAAATCTGGTAAGTTATATTCTGATAAAGTTTGACTGTTTTCAGCACAGCTAGGGGTGTGGCCAACTGCACATATCCCCAGGCCCTGCCTAGCTGGAAAGCAGGCAAGTTAAACAATTTTCAAAAGCCAAAGAAGCAGTTTATGACCTCAAAGCATTTAGCAAACCTAATATTTGAACATAATTTAGACCACATGTTTACATTTTGAAGACAATTATATTTTACCAATAATCTTTAAAACCATCTTTATTTCCCAAAGATTGCTAAAGTCACATGAACTAAAGGGCATTACACTTTCTACTTTTCTGACAAAATATTTAAGTTCTTCTTATCATTAAACTAATTAATTTAGAACTTAATGGAGGTGATTAACCAGTTTGCAGAGAGAAAGAGGCGAGAGACTGGTAAGAAATTCTTACCCTTTTGGTGGCTGGCCAGGTTTCTGGTTTCTCTCTCCCTGAGTGGCCCTGGGGACCCTGCTTGACTGTTCCCAAACAAACACATAGCCATGAATTAAGAATATTCATAATAGTTGACAAATTTTGGAGAACCTGGGCAGAGAGAGAAATATGACCCAAATTCTATTTGTGAGAGTATACTCAACACACTTAAAAGTATCAGGAAGCCTAAAATCCAAAAAGTTAGTTTAAGGATAAAAAGCTGGTGTGCTCCAATAATTCCTGCAGCCTGACAAAGGTAGCTTAGGAATTCCAGATAAATGGAACAAATGGTGAGCTGCAAGAAATGCATAGGAAACAAAGTAACTATTCACAGAACCAAATAAAAGGCTTCTGCTAGCATGGTTCTATATATGTGGATACACAGCAAAGCCAGAAGAGAATAAACAGCAAACAAGTGAAAACTAGAAGCGAAAACAAATAAACAGGAAACCAACCTTAAATTTTCCTAATCAATTTACCCTGCAGGCTATAGTGTTGCCTAGGGCTCCAAAAACCCACATAATGAATATTTTATTCCTGATATACAATTCAATGTCCTTAAGTTCATCAATATTATACCTCCTGTGCAATTAAGAAATTCACTTTAGGCACATCACCAATAAGTACTCTAACAATATCCATGCAAAACAGTAAACATAGTGTGAAGCAGTGCAAGCATGTATGTGAAATTTGGCTCCACAATAAATCCAGTTTCATGCTTAACTATATTACAAAAAAACATTGCCAAACTGCCAATGCATTTCTTTACAATATTTCTTATTTTACTCAAGACTATGAGCTTTAACTGAAAATGTTAGTCAAATGTTTCCAGTTCTTTATCAGCTTTTAAAGAATATTTTATTATTTAAACTTTTTCCACATCTTTCCCCCTACTTAATGGTTCCTTACTACACTGGTTCATAAATAACCTTTTCAAATCTGTAATTTGAACTACCTTTTAGATAACTTCTGAATTAGACAAAATTACTATTTTCCACTAATAACATAACCTTTTTGGCACATTTTGTATACCCAATTATGTGTTAATTAGAATTTTCAGTGAAGCCCTAAAAAGCAAGAAATCCTGAACTGTCAGATATGGGCATTTATAGATAAGAATCGTTCCACAATTTTAGAAACATATTGCCCCATATCACAACGCCTTCTTAATTGGAAATGACTCAGATATTAAATGAGCATGAAAAATAGCTTTAATATTTTAATTTACACAAAAAGGTTACCTAAAACATTTATCTCATTCACTGTACATACTTTTTACTTTTAACACAGGAGACATGAGACATCAATAAACATATTTAAAATGAACATTGGTTTGGTCTGGAAAGGCAGGACAACTCTAAGTAGGTAGGGCGTTTGGAGGTTTTCAGATCACAGGTGGGAGACAAAGGGTTGCATTCTTTTGAGTTTCTGATTAGCCTTTCCAAAGGAAGCAATCAGATATGCATTTATCTCAGTGAGACTTTGAATAAAATGGGAGGCAGGCTCGCCCCAAGCAGCTCCCAGCTCGAATTAACACTGACATTTAAAAATATCTAACAAAGACAAACATAAAATTCAGACAAAATATAGGCTGACAATTCTGAAGGCATTTCTATTTTTATTCCACCAAATAATTTTAAAGCTAGCATGTTTAGTAAAGTTATACTTTAAGTCACGTGAACTTGAAAATTGCTTAGACTTATTTACTTATGAGGCTCTTTTACTTGTAAGCCAATTTTGGTAGACACAACCTATAACAGTAAGTGTACATACAAATAAACACATCTAGACCTGTATGCACACAAGTAAATGAAGATCCAATAACCTGGAACCTTATCCATGAGACAGCAACATAAGCTTGCCAGTTTTACTTTGCCCCAGTAGATAATTCAGTGAAGGCTATGAACCAAAATTTGGGGTAAAGTAGTCTCCATGGCAGTTTGATTTTTAAAGGCCAAACCTCCCCAGATTCCAAAGAGTACTGGGGCAAAACTGTACCAAAGGAGGGTGTCACATGTTAACCAGGCTTAGGACCGAAGCACAAAAGCCTGGTTACATTCAATGCTATTCTACTTTCCTATTCGACAGTAAACTTGAGATTCCAAACAATGTTGTGGCCAAACAGCATTGCAACTGTGAGATAAAATTCTAAGGAGGGCTTTTACTACTAGACCTCAGAACCTCTGCCAAGAGCGTCCTCTTTGGAGTGGTTGGGGTCTGCAGAACCTATGGAGCATCCTCCTGTGGAGTCCAATCTTAGTGTTCCAGATGTTTCTAGCCTTAGGTGGATGTCACATGCAGGTTTTCCCCTCCAGAGCATACAGTGAGCTTTATAAGAAAAGCCATGAACTGTAATAAGATCTAGATGCTGGGTGGGCCTTTTTGTCCCTTAGTCAGTTGAGTATGATAAGGGAAGAATTCAGCATAAGAGAAGAGGGTTTAAGTCCCCTGAAACATGTGCAAGTGTGCTCCAAGCTTCACTGCTGGTAGGGATCAGGAACCATGTGCGGAAAAGATAAAAAAATAAAATTCCTTCCCCCTTCGAGGCAGAGCAGTTATTCCCATTCATTCCTAGGCCTTCAGGCAGTACTGACAAGTGATCCCAGCCAATTGCTGTCAATTTCCAAGGAGCTACTGGGAAACAGCCACTGAGACTGAAAAGGAAAGAGAGGAAAAAAAAAAAGACCCTGCTCCCTTAAGCCAACCAGGCAGTGGTGGTAAGGCTTCCCTGCATGGAAACCTCTTAGTTTCACTGGCTATGGCCAGAAACCTGCAGTTGTTTCCATGTTTAGATGCTGCACACTAAGGGCCCCAGGTTGGAAAAGAAAAGAGAGGGAGAGCCCCTGTGTGGAGCAGAAAGAAGAGGGAGAAAAATGAATCCCAAACTTCAGGGTTATCTCTTCCTCCTGGCTGGGTCACCAAAAATATGCTGGTGGAGAGTGTCCAGGTTCTTGGCATCTTCAACAAAGAATTGGACAAAATGCACAAACAAAGCAAGGAAGGAATGAAGGGATTTATTGAAAATGAAAGTACACTCCACAGTGTGGGAGTGGGCCTGAGCAGAGGTACTCAAGGGCCCCGTTATAGAATTTTTGGGAGTTTAAATACCCCCTAGAGGATTCCATCGGTTACATCGAGTATGCCCTATGTAAATTAAGTAAAGTTACAAACTCATTTACTGTTGGGATTCACTCAGGATGGTGGCAGAAATATTAAAGGGAAATATTAGGGAAAGTTATAGGAAATAGTCACAAACCTTTTAGAAGGCCGAAAGGTTACATAGCTTGTAATAACTGAACAGGCTGAAGGCAGCCAGTTCTTACCTTAGAGCATTAGGTCATAGGGCAAATACTAAGGACAATAGAGGCTTCCCCAGTTAAGTCTGTTTACCCTACCTCCATTAACTAACCTTTGAGCCAGATGGCACTCTTGGGGGGAGGTCGACTAGGGATATTGCCCCTAATGGTATTTATCTTAGACCTGGGTACCTGAGCTTTAATCATTCCTGGATCTACTAACTCTCTTAACCATCTTAGTTATCCACAAGTGTGTTTACTCAAAGCTTCTGTTGTTAATTGTATACCAAATAAATGCCTGGAGTGCAAGCTGCTCAGGGCCAGCCGCAGTGACAAACCTCTCTTGGTGTGCAGGTGGTTGGACACTCAGCTGGACTGGCAAAACAGAATATCTGCGTGTCAGTGTATGTTTTATTCATCCGTCGTTTGGGTCAGGGTCTGTGGGCAGAGCCCCGCAGCTAATGCCCTCAAGTGTGAGGAGCAATACCTCAATTTATGGCGTACACCTTACGGAAAGGATATTTCCTGTCATAGCTGAAGTTTGAATTGGCCTTATGTTCCCTGCCTCCAGACCCTATTTTCCTGCCTCAGTATTGGTGTCTAGGGTGAGGTTTGTGAACAAGTGTGCTTCAGCTTTTTCTATCCATTTTGATGTGGATATGTTTTCAGTTATCCAATGTGTAGGAGTCTCTCAACTAGATTCTGGCTTTCTCTCAGAGGGAATTGATTCATGTGTAGATATTTATTCAGTGTGTCCATGGTGGAGTGGGGGTGAAAGTCAGGAGCCTCCTATTCTGCTATCTTGCTTATGTCACCAAGACAGTTGATTTAAAGTATTTGTCTAGCAAGTCCAATGTTTAGGCTTCCTCAAAGATGATTTAATATCTTTTTTTCCTGTTAATTGTCCATACATTCTATGCATTTGCCTGTCTTGTAATTTTGTTGTTAAAAACTGGACATTTTGAACATTATAATGTGTTAGCTGAATATCAAATTCCTCCTGAAGCAGAAGATATAACAAAGAAAAAAACAAGTTTTCCTATACTAGGCTGACTCATTCTAAGGCCCAGCGATGGGCAGGGCTCTGTCAGGGCCTTTGATAGCACTATGTGCGGAGCCAGGGCCCAGAAGGGATGGGCTCCAGAGCCTCTCCCTCCCATCCTGGAGCAGGGATGAGAAAAACATGTTTTTCCTCTTTCAGCTTCCCCCTCCCCCCTTCCCCCTTCCTAGTCTCATAATTATGTTTACAACTTTTGTAAGTTCCTGTTTTTCCTTCTGTGCAGCACAGCAGTGTCCCAAGATACGTTTAAGTTGTAAAACCTGTCACTGTTTGACAAACTGCCTTTGTTCTGCTTCTGTAAGCTTGCTTGCCCACCCTACAGATTTCTCGCCATCAAACTGGTCAACCCTCTTTCCGATGCATGTATAAAAGTCAAGCCCTGTATTTGTTTAGGGCTCAGCCTTTGGATGTTAATCCACTGGGCCGGTGCACACCTAATAAAATCCTCCTGTCCCACTCATTGGTCTCTCCTGTCCCCTTGATTCCTGCAACATTTCCTCTTCCTGAGGTTTGTTGTTTCTCTTTATCGTAAGTTATAGTTTTTGTTTAGTGACTTTTCCAATGTATCTTTGTAAAAAAAAAGTATATTTGTCATGTGTGGTCACTGAAATCTCTGTTATGTTAGCTTAATGTTTAGTGATTTGACAGATGTTTTCTTAAATTATTAGAGCCAAAAGCAATCTTCTAGTATTTGCAGCTGGGCTTTTTGTGTGTGTTGGAGTAAGCCTTTAGCACTCAAATCAACAGTTTACAACTTTTCCTTTACCTTCCCATCCTGCCTATGCAGAGATTGAATGTCACCCACAAGTGAGAGCTTACAGACTCTCAGGTCATCTGGGCATGCTTGCAACCCTGGATATATGCATGGACTTCTAAATTTCCAGGAATGTGTGGGAACTTTTCAAAGCCTTTATTCCCCAAAAGCATCTTACTCCTGACTTTCCATTGTGTCTATTGTTTGCTCAACTGATGTACATTGTCTCAGGCAGAAGCTGTTAGTTAGTTTACTTTTAAATGTTTTTGATGAATGCCCATCCTCCATGTACTTACTTCTGTACCCTCAGAGAGCTCTAGGTTAGGCAAACAAATGCAAGCTATTTGTTAGTACTTCAGGGAGCCACTAGCTAGGTAAAAACTTTTACAAACATGGTCTATGCTACTGCCCTGGCACAAGGAATCCACATTGGGAACATGGACTGATGTCTTCAAGACCCTCACTAAGCTTGTGAGTCAGGGATGGGGCAGGGGTAATTTAAACTGTCACAGAGCTTTCGGTTCAGCTTTCAGTCACCTGTTTCTTATTTAAGTGTTCTCTTGAGAACACAATTTTTTGAGAACATGATTCACTTGGCTCCCTCTGGTACTAGAAATCCACACTGGAAATATGGACCGATTTCTTAAAGACAAACCTCTGGGCAAGCTATTTGGCAAAAGGTGGGCCAGGGGGCTGTATAAGGCTCTCTTCAGTGAAATGGGGATACTTCCTGATTGGGTGTGATAGTGTGTGAGCTGAGTGGTTATGCAGGGCTTCTCAGCTGTGTAGGTCCACCTGTTTTCCTGTGGAGTAGAGCATCTTGTGAATTCAAATGTTGGAGTCTTGTTCATTTCACCAGGCCCAGGCTCTGGGAAGCCAGGGTACTGGTGTTGCAGGCACACATGTGAACATAGTGGAATAATGGTGGAGCCTCAGGGATGGAAGGGGTCAGTGGTTATTGGTCCCCAGGGCAAGATGCACTCTAGCTGTGGGTCTAGTTTCAGGATGGCACCATGTTACAGCAGCTTAGGTTGTTGGGGTTTGGGATGCCAAGGGAGTTCCTGCTCTGGGGCCATGCAGTAGTGTGAATTCTCAGCAAATCTCCATAGTAAATTTGAGGACTGGCAGACCCTTCTGTAGCAATGACTGTTGGCATCTGTGGCAAAGATAGAGACTGCCAAACGTCTTCATCTCATGTTTTCCCTTTAAGAAGTTCCCTCTGGCTCTGAGCTGATCCCGGTGGCAGAGATGGTGTGGTAAAGGCAGGATGCCTCACTCCCCTCTCTATGGTGCTATCCTGGGCTTTTTTGCTCCATAGGGATTTCACTGTTCTTCTGGTGTGCCTATGTATACTTCCTCAGTTATTCCAGTTGAAATGTAGTTGTTTGTTGTTTGGGTCCTTTTTTGTTGGGGAGGGGCTAAGTGCTAAGTTCTTCTAGTTGGTCATTTTGCTGGTGTCACTCTACTCACCCTCATTCTCACAACACATGGCTTGAGGATATGAGGATACCTTCCATACTTGTCATGAAGTCAGTCCATTTGGTTTTCTCTGTTGCAAAATGCTCTTTGCCTCCCACCTTCTCCTCTGAGTTGTTGCTTTATAAAGTACACTTTTTTTTTTTTCTCAGTGAGGGATGAGAATGTGCAGGCATTCATTTTGATCTTGGACACTGTTTCCTATCCTCTCCTGATGCATTACTCTACCTAGAGTTCTCTCTTCATGAATCTCTTCTGGCTCTTTTTTTTTTTTTTTTTCTGTGAGTAGAAGACACATTTTATTTACTTCCTGTTAGCCCAGGCAATTACATAGTGTGCCAAATCAGTAACCAGAGATAATCAAGTAGTCTTTCTTAGTCTGTGATTTGTGATTTGTCCAGTGTCTGGACAGAAAAGTGAATCGATAGCAATGACTTTAGGTATTTTAGCTTTTTGCCCCAGTAAGTATTTTCATACTTCCCAGACTGTATGTCCTGACTTTCAGTTTAGAAAAATATGGTACCTATGGATCACCTTGGTGAATGAGTCAGGTGGGACTTTCTGAATCAATTTATTTTTCTCATGGACCTTTGATGAGAGCTGGTGTTCAATATACTTTTCCTTGTTATTGATTTGTTTGATTTATTGGGAAATTTTGCTAGGAGTATTCGACTTAACTTTAATGGAAAGAAGATAAATTATATATGGCCTCTGATAAGTTTGTGTGTGTGTGTGAGAGAGAGAGAGAGAGAAAGAGAGAGAGAGATTGCATTTTGTTGGTGCTTTTATTGAAGAACTGATTTGCATTTTTTTTTTTTTTTTTTTTGAGGCAGAGTCTCACTCTGTTGCCTAGGCTGGAGTGCAGTGGCGTGATCTCGGCTCACTGTAACCTCTGCCTCCCAGGTTCAAGCAGTTATCCTGCCTCAGCCTCCTGAGTAGCTGGGATTACAGGCATGTGCCACCATGCCCGGCTAATTTTTTAATTTTTAGTAGAGATATGGTTTCACCATGTTGGTCAGGCTGGTCTTGAACTCCTGTCCACCTGCCTCGGCCTCCCAAAGTGCTGGGATTACAGGCGTCATCTACCATGCCTGGCCCTGATTTGCATATATATTTTTTTTTATGAGAAAGTAAATAATAACAGAAGAAAGAAGGCTCGGGTAACCATTGTTGGGAACTTGGAGTATGTATGAGTATAGGCATTCTGCTAATATTTACTATGAAGGCTGAGAAAAAACCTTACAGTAGAATGTTCTATTTCATTATTAATGGGGCTAGTGACACTTCTTTCTTGTAATTCATTTAAATGCCTTGCAACTCTGGATGGAGCTTGCTGGCCTCTTGTTACTCCTGATACATATGGAAGACAAGTGGATATCAGCATTAATGCTGTTTTTTGTGCTTTCAGCCAAAAAGCTGAAGAGTTTATAGAGCTATCTTCCACACTGTGGCATTTTGCCTGAGGCGAATTCAAGGCAAATGGAACAATGGTATTAATAATAAAAATAATAGGGTATTAGTTATCAGTTCATACTAGGTGACAGTTAATATTTTATTGATTATTCCTAAATCTTGTAACGTTAATATTATCATCTCTACTCTCTATAATAAGGAAACCGAGACACAGAGAATGGAGATAATTTGTCCCAGGTTACACAGCAAATGGTTCAAATCCAGGTCTCTCTGAATGCAGAATTCTGTTTTTCCACTGTGCCTCAATCATTTTCATGGATTTTGGTTTCTTGGTGATATTATATATGCTTCCTTTTTCTGTTTCTCTTCCTCAAGTAGTATTGTTTGAACATTTTCTATATCCAGGCACTGTGCTTGCCATATATTTTCTTTTTTTTTTTTTTCTTTTTTTTGAGACGAAGTCTCGCTCTGTTGCCCAGGCTGGAGTGCAGTGGCCAGATCTCAGCTCACTGCAAGCTCCGCCTCCCGGGTTCCCGCCATTCTCCTGCCTCAGCCTCCCGAGTAGCTGGAACTACAGGCGCCCGCCACCTCGCCCAGCTAGTTTTTTGTATTTTTAGTAGCGACGGGGTTTCACCGGGACCGGGTTAGCCAGGATGGTCTCGATCTCCTGACCTCGTGACCCGTCCGTCTCGGCCTCCCAAACTGCTGGGATTACAGGCTTGAGCCACCGTGCCCAGCCATATATTTTCATTAAAACTCACAATGGCCTTGAAAGATAAATATTAGTATCCTGGTTTTACGGATGAGATAATTTTCCATTTTGCTATATTGACTCTCCTTGTTCTTAGAGTCACCTATTGCTCCTGGCCTGGGCACCTTTGAGCTATACTTTTTCCCTTCCTTCCCTATTCTCATTATAACTTCCCAGACCTATGTTTCAGGTGATTCCATCATCTTGCTACATGCTTGATGGGTGCTAATGATTTCCTATGTTACCTTTCCAGCTTGTTAGCACTTTCTTAAGAGACCCACAGGCTTACTGCTCACTATAAATTTATGGACTTACTGAAACTTGTTTTTCCTCAACTATGATGAAAATCCACTGTATATCCAACAATTGTGTGTGCCCATATCAAATCACCTTCCTAGAATTTTTGGACAAGGGGAACCAATGCAAACAAATATGATTTTCATATGCTGCTTGCTGTGCTGTGAGCACTAAAGTCCTTTTTTTCTGACCCAGGAATCTCTCGTCTTCTGTTGGCATCCATGAAACAGCATGATCTATCTTTTTAGTTTACAAGTAGGGCAAATCCCAGACCCTTCACAGTTCTTGACAAATACCGTACCTAAGGTTCTTCAGTGGGAAAAGGCTCTATTCCTAGCTCTATGTGAGTCTGGCTACTCTAGGTGAACCTTTTGCAGCCCTCCAGAGTTCTCTGTGTTGCTTTTTTTTTTTTTTTTTTTTCAGTACTCTGTCCTGCGAACTCAAGTCTCCTTGTTCTCCCTATACTCTCAGCTCCTTCTCCTTGACTCAGGGAATCCTAGAGGCTTTTCCCCTATTCTATCTCCCTGTATTACATTCTGAAAACTCTTTTCAGGCAGTAAGCTAGCACAATAATTTGTTTCAAGGATCGTTATTCTTTGATGCTTGATGACCTGTGTCTTGAAAACTCTGTTATTGTGTCTATTTTTGGAATACTTTTAGGTGAAAAGAGAATTTGGTCCCTGTTACTCCATCTTGGCCAGAAGTGGAAGTTGAATCTGTCTTTTGAAAGTGGATTTCATATTTGGAAACAACCCGTAGAAAGGGGTAACTCAAATTAATAATGTTGGCCATCAAGCTGGCTAATTTCTCATACTACCCTTCCCCCAAAACAATGTGGTAGCAAAGTAACCAACCTACTTTTTCACGTGGTTTCAAATTTCTGTGGTTTAGAATTATAATTTTTATTTATATTTATTTATATTTATTTATTTATTTGAGACAGGGTCTCACTCTGTCACCCAGGCTGGAGTGCAAGTGGCGTGATCTCGGCTCGCTGCGACCTCTGCCTCTCAGGTTCAAGTGATTCTCCTGTCTCAGCCTCCCAAGTAGCTGGGATTACAAGCACCCGCCATCATGCCTGGCTATTTTTTTTTTTTTTTTAATTTTTAGGAGAGATGGGGTTTCACCATTTTGGCCATGTGGTCTCCGACTCCTGACCTCAAGTAATCCACCTTCCTTGGCCTCCCAAAGTGCTAGGATTACCGGCATGAGCCAATGCACTCGGCCTAGCATTATAATTTTTAAAGATGAATTTCAGTGGCCTCCCTCCAATCTCCCCTCTTCTACTCTAATAATTATTGTAACCTACAAAGAAATAAAAGTCATGAGAAAAAATGGCTAGGGTCATATTTTTACCATCAGCCACTCTTCCCCAACACCACAATTAATTTAGTAGACAAATTTTCTGACGTTTTCCTTATTGATGTCTCTTATAATTTTCTCTTTCTTAGTGCCATACTTCAGGCTGGCCTTTGGTCTGGATTATTATAAACCCCACCACCAGATCAGTTTTGTTTTTGTTTTTTGAAAGCCAGTCTGACCTTAATATGAATGACAGAAAAAGAAAGAAACCAGCTTTCTTTCTATATCATTTTTGTTTCTCATAATGATTCCATTTGGAAGTCTCCAATTGGAATAAATCCCTTTGCTCCTTATTTTATCATAGCAAATTGGTTGTACTTGTATTAGAGCACTTAGCAAACTCTGCTTTGATTTACTCAAGTAAATGTCTATCTCCTTTAGTGAATTGTGACTCCCCCGAAGGCAGGCCTTATTTCTCTTTATATTCATCATAGCATCTATCTCAAGGCCTTATAGATAGTATGTGCCAAATAAATTTCTATTGAATTGAAGTTGGTTAAATCGGGGAACTTATTTAGCACATAAGAATAAATCATCGTACTTGAATTCACTGACATCTGCAATCTGGTCTGAGTTCAGTGAAATTCCAAATATATAATTTGTCTTTGGGTCTGTGAAGACGCTGTTCTCTCTTTTTGGGCAGCCTGCAAGCAGAATCTTCATTTTGTCCCCTAAATGCATGTGGCACTACTTCTTCCTACCTTCTCTAGGCAATGTCCTTTGACAGCAGCTTCAAACATGGCTATGTCTCTGTTTCATCTGGGAGAATTGTTTTTTCTCTTTTTTTCCCTTTTTTTTGAGATAAAGTCTCTCACTGTTGCCAAGGCTGGAGTGCAATGGCACGATCTTGGCTCACTGCAACCTCTACCTCCTGGGTTCAAGCAATTCTCCTGTCCCAGCCTCCCGAGTAGCTGGGATTACAGGCATGCACCGCCACACCAGGCTAATTTTTTGTATCATAAGTAGAGATGGGGCTTCAGCATGTTGGCCAGGCTGGTCTGGAACTCCTGACCTCATGATCCACCCGCCTCAGCCTCCCAAAGTACTTGGATTACAGGCGTGAGCCACTGCACCCTGTCAAGAATTTTTTTTTTTCAACAATGCGGTTACTTGGGTTTCATCTGAGAATCACTGAGTTGGAATCTCTGGTGGTAGGGCTCAGGAATGTGTGTGTTTAGTAGGCACCTGGCACTTGGTGATACTTTAGTACAGCCAGATTTGAGCCAGATATAAGAGCATAGAGGAGCATAATACTCCCCTATGCTCTTAAGTCTAGATCATTCCCTGTACTTACCCTCCTGTCAAAATGTATCTACTGTGAGTCTCTTGCCTTTGAGACTCAGATTTCAGCTAGCTGTAATTTTGAAAAGTGGTTCGATTTACTTTCAAACTCCCCTTCATTCAGTTATTAATGCCTTCTCTCAAGGGTGTTTGCTTTTTTTATTAAAAAACAATTTAATAGACTTTATTTTTTGGGGTGGTTTTAGGTTCACAGCAAAACTGAAAGTAAACATTTAATTTTTAATAAGGCATTCTCCAAGACAATGTAGAAAATACTGCTTTTAAGAAATAGCAATGCTTAGACTTTTCAGAAGGAAAGAGTTCACCCATTTAAGGACTATTTTTAAATTGCTGTGGAAAATAGACAAGATGGGGTAGGACTGGTTACATGCCAACTTGAGTGGTCTAAGAAGTGAGGAGTATGTGTTGGTTTCACTTAATCCTCACGAAACGAATTTTCCATAAGAAAGAGGGTTTGATTACAGGAATAAAAGGGAAAAGTTATTATGCCTGGCAGATGATTTCACAGTCTACTACAGAAGTGTACTTCGCAAATTTAATCTTGTTTTGATGGTGCTAATGGCACTGGGTGGAGTAGTCATAGAACCACAATGCCCTGAGACAAAAGGAATGTTTATCTAAGGGTGAACACTCTGTATAAGGTTGGTCTTACATGAAGTTAACTTATAGATTCTTACATAAACTAACACACATTTTCCCTTTCCATTTTAAGTGTCAACTGATTCTTACTTTAGGGATTGGTGAATTGTTCTTCCCTGCTGTGGACATTAGCTGCTGAGATCTTGGGAGGAACTGAATTCATTTTGGTGAGAGACAATGTGTTTAATGAAAATCTTAAGCCTCATTAGCTTAAGATTTGTTTAACATTTAAGATTTGTTTAACATCCAATTGTTTAACATTTGGTTGAGGAGAAACCCCTTTTTTGGCTGTTGATTTACAGATTGATAAGACATTGCTCTTACTACGGTGATCAAGAAATTCTGAAAATTGTAGTACTATTAGAATTATGATATTGTCAGGATCTATTCTATGTCAGAGCCCAGCTCAGGGTTTCTCTCTGAGATAGCACAATATGTATTTACAGTTGAAGCAGTGACCCTGAAAATCTGATTGTTGATTGGGAGAAGCACTTTTAGAGTCAGCTTCTTCTGTAATTGGTTGACACTCTTCTTTCTCCATGGAATCAAGTAATAGAGAAATAAATGCAGAATAAATAGAATTTCATGCTTGTGCAAGTCACTGGCAAGATCATCTTTGGGTCATGCAGGAAGGGAAAATTGCCTGGAAGACATTTTATTTTAGGCTCCCTTCTCTTACTCTCAGTTTGAAGTTTTGTTTTTCAAATTCTCCTCCTTTGCAGAGAGATGTACTGGGAAGGAGGGAACTTTAAACCTAGGGATCAGATGAGCTATTGCAGCATTATCAAATGAATGATTTACTCATGCAGATCTTGAATATTACAAAACTCACCCAAGGCTAATTGTATAAAAGGAGAGAAGATAGTATTTAATATTCTATTCTAATATTGTTTATTTATTTATTTAATATTAAATTAGTGTCTACTAATTTTACCTATTGGGCAAAATGGTGAAATAGACAAAGTTTGCCTTAGCATATAAATTACCTCAATTCTGTTGGTTTTCTCTCTTTCTCTCTCTCCCGTTTCCCCCTCATAACTTTACCTGCTACATTGTATTAATTTTCTAATGCTGCTGTAATAAATTACCTCAGACTTAGAGGCTTAAACCATACAAATGTGTTATCTTACAGTTCTGGAGGTCGGAGTTCTGAAGTCCAAAGTGAATCTCACTGGGCTAAAATCAAGGTGTTGACAGAGTTGTATTCCTTAATGGAGGTTCTAGGGGAGAATCTGTTTCCTAATCTTTCTGGTTTCTACAAGCCACCCACATTCTTTGGCTTATGGCCCCTTTTTCCATCTTCAAGGCCAGCAATGATCTGCCAAGTCTTTTTCATGTTGTGTCACTCTGACCCCCTCTTCTGCCTCCCTCTCACTTTTAAGGGCCCTTGTGATTACATTAGATGATCCAGGATAATCTCTCCATGTTATTGTCAACTGGTTAGCAAGCTTAATTCAATCTGCAGCTTTAATTTCCTTTTGCTGTAGAGCCTATCATAGTCATGGGTTCTGAGGTTTAGGATGTAGATGTATGTTTTTGGGGCTTATGCAGCTGCCACATACATCAAGTGTTCCAGACTTTTATTGTGCTCATTGGCTGCCCAGAATTCCTGACACTAATCCAGGATTGTTACTTTTAAAAAATCTTGTAACATAGGCTGGGCGCCGTGGCTCACGCCTGTAATCCCAGCACTTTGGGAGGCCGAGGCAGGCAGATCACAAGGTCAGAAGTTCGAGACCAACCTGGCCAACATGGTGAAACCCCGTCTCTACTGAAAATACAAAAATGATCTGGGTGTGGTGATGGGCGCCTATAATCTCAGCTACTCGGGAGGCTGAGGCAGAATTCTTCAACTTGGGAGGCTGAGGTTGCAGTGAGCCAAGATCGTGCTACTGCATTCCATCTGGGCAATAGAGCAAGACTTCGTCTTGGGGGGAAAAAGTCTTGTAATATAATGGATAGATAGTAACATGAGACTAGGAGGCAGAAGATGTTGATTGGAAAATAGTCTCTCCACTTATGAGCTGTGTGACCTTGGGCAAATCGTTTAAACTCCTAGAGCCTCATCCTCCTTATCCATGACCCTTTCCTCTCGCCTGTATCAAAGCATACTTGTTCTATATTCTTTCTAGCAAGCCTCAACTAAAATCTGAAGTTAATTTGGAAAAATGCTAATTCAAGCTAAGATATTAATAAGTGGTAATGGTTTCGTCCATCACCACTCCCTTCCCTCCCACCTGCACATACATCTACCTTCTCAAGTAGCATTTATATTTTAGTAGGACAAATTTACCTGGAAGGAAATCATTTTATTAGGTGTGCAATGCAAGTAATTGTAGTAGGCTGCTGCCTACCTCTCAAAGCTGGCTTCATCCCTGACGATTTAAGTATCTGTAGGATGACCAGAGGACCTGGTTTACCTAAGATAGTCCCAGTTTATGCCTGTCGCCTCATTTTACTCTCAAATATCCTGGTTTGGGTCATACATCATATGGTCACTTTATTTATTTGGTACTTGTTTATCAATGCCTGCAGTGTATTTATGAAACTTCCTTTCTACCTTTGACTTTCATGAAAGCAGGGGAATTTTAATTACTTTTTATAGTTTTTGCTTCTGTAAGTAGCCTAGAATCTGCATGCCATGGCCTCTGGATGGCTACTACTGACTGAGTAATTCCATATTTCACATTTCAGCCTTCATTATTTTTCCAAGTAAAATTTGTAGACCACCCCTATGGACTGAATTGTGTCCCTCCCCAACCTCATCAAATTTATATGTTGAAGCCCTAATCTGCAATATGACTGTATTTGGAGATAGGCCCTTTAAGGAGGCAATGAAGGTTAAATGAAGTAATAAGGGTGACTGGAATCCAATAGGACTGGTGCCCTTTTAAGAAGAGAGTGAATTACCTGTGATATACAGGGACAGAGATAATACCATGTAGTTTCTATAGCCTCTAAGCTTTCTAGAATTTTCAGTGACAACTCCAGGTATCTCAAAAATAAGCAGGAATTTAATCTTGCTTAGTAGGACAAAGCAAGATGACACTATCTGCAAATCAAGGAGAGAGGACTTAAGAAAAACCCACACTGCCAATACCTTGGTCTTGGACTTCCAACCTCAAGAATTGTGATAAATACATTTCTGTTGTTAAAATCACCCAGTCTGCATTAATTTGCTGTGGCAGCCCTTGCAGACTAAATACACCATCTTTATAGGAAGCAGTTAGAGACCTTGTTAAAAATGCAGTTTCCTGAATGCTATCCCTATCCCAGACTTACTAAGAATTTCTCTGGTAGGGCTCAAGGAAGCAAATGTTTTCCTCAGGCACACTAAACTTGAGAACCACTGAAACAGGGCCTTGGCACTGAAAATTTTTTAAAATCCATGTCTTCATTATGTGAAATCTTTGTTCTCTTTTTTTTTTTTTTTTTTTTTTTGAGATGGAGTGTCACTCTCGTTGTTCAGGCTGGAGTGCAATGGCGTGATCTCTGCTCACCGCAATCTCCACCTCCCGGGTTCAAGCAATTCTCCTGCTTCAGTCCCCCAAGTAGCTGGGATTACAGGCATGTGCCACCATGCCTGGCTAATTTTGTATTTTTAGTAGAGACAGGGTTTCTCCATGTTGGTCAGGCTGGTCTCAAACTCCTGACCTCAAGTGATCCGCCCGCCTTGGCCTCCCAAAGTGCTGGGATTACAGGTGTGAGCCACCACGCCCAGCCTCTCTTTATCTCTTTAGGGACTTTTTACCTAGGTAGAAATATTAAATTCCTGCTTATTTTTTTATATACCTAGAGTTGTCATAAAACATTCCAGAAAGCTTAGAGGCTATAGAGACTATATGTATGATGAATCAAAAGGGAGAAGAATATATCATTTTAGGGGAAAGTTAGGATCAAGAGTAACCTATAATTGGCCCTTTAAAAAGGTCATCAGGAAAGTTATTAGAGCTGTGTTTAACCATTGCTCACCTCATACCGTCTTCATTTCCTGGAGATAATTAGCAATATTTAGTAATAATACTTTGCCTCTTTCCTTGAGACACTTAAGAAACTTTGGCTTTCAGGTCTTCACCTCTGTGAGAAGCACCCTTGATCACACGTTTAACCCTTCTACCTCTAGTACAGATGCACTTAGTCCCCAGATATTTAATCCCATCTCAAAAGAGCTAGATTAGGCACAGGAAAGCTAAGAGACGTGAACTCAATTGATAAGCATCTTATTCTATAAAGCTTGAGATGTTCATGCCTCAGAAGTTAGGTGCAAACTAGATGTCATTCTCCTGCCTCAGCCTCCCAAGTAGCTGGGACTACAGGCACATGCCACCACACCCAGCTAATTTTTTGTATTTTTAGTAGTGACAGGATTTCACCATGTTAGCCAGGATGGTCTCGATCTCCTGACCTCGTGATCCACCCACCTCGGCCTCCCAAAGTGCTGAGATTACAGGTGTGAGCCACTGCACTCGGCTTAATTTTGTGTTTTTAGTGGAGATGTTATTTCTCCATGTTGGTCAGGCTGGTCTCGAACTCCTGACCTCAGGTGATCCACCCACCTTGGCCTCCCAAAGTGCTGGGATTACAGGTGTGAGCCACTGCTCCTGGCTGCATAAAGTATTTCTAAGCAAAAAGATTTTACTGAAATTTTGCAGAGGATATGGAGAACAATTTACATTGCAGCAATGTAGATGACTTCAACATGTACTATAGGCATCACCATTCTTAACCATCTATTAGCTACCACAACCATGTGGAGTTTCACTAGCCTGTCATCAAAACCCAGTTTCTGTCTTGCTGATTCTTTCACATTTCTATTTTAAGATCAAAACAGTAATTTTTTTCCTCATCTCATTCGCAGCAACCACTGCCCACCTGTATTAGTCCATTATCGCATTGCTATAAATAAATATCTGAGACTGGGTGATTTATAAAGAAATGAGTATTAATTGGCTCATGTTTCTGCAGGCTGTACAGGAAGCATAGGAACATCTGCTGCTAGGGAGACCTCAGGAAGCTTCCAGTCATGGCATAAAAAGGGAGCAGCCATCTTACATGGCAGGAGCAGGAGCAAGAGAGAGAGGGGGGAGGTGCCACACATTTTTAAACAAAAAGATCTCCCTTGTCGTTTAAGAGAACTCACTTACTATCACAAGGTCAGTACTAAGGGGATGGTGCTAAACTACTCATAAGAAATCCACCCCCATGATCCAATCACTTCCCACCAGACCCCATCTCTAACATTGGGGATTATAATTCGACACATGATTTGGACAGGGATAAATATCCAAACTATATCATTCCACCCCTGGATCCTCCCAAATCTCATATTCTTCTCACATTGCAAAGTACAACCACGCCTTTCTAACAGTCTCTCCAAGTCTTAACTTATTCCAGCATTAACTCAAAAGTCCAAAGTCTCATGTGAGAAAAGGCAAGGCCTCTCTACCTATGAGCCTGATAAAATAAAAAACAAGTTAGTTATTTCCAAGGTAAAAAAGATGCAGGTATTAGGTAAAAATTCCCATTCCAAAGAGAGAAATTGGTGAAAAGAAAGGAATTGGAGGCCCCATTCAGGTTTGAAACCCAGCAGAGGAATCATTAAATCTTACAACTCCAAAATAATCTCCTTTGATGCTATGTCCCATATCCAGGGCACACTGGTGCAAGGAGCGAGCTCCCAAGGCCTTGAGCAGCTCTGCCCCTGTGACTTTTCAGGGTTGAGGCCCCACAACTGCTTTTCTGGGTTGATGTTGAGTGCCTGTGACTTTTCTGAGCTGAGGGTGCAAGCTGCTGGTGGATCTATTATTCTGGTGTCTGAAGGATAGTGGCCCTCTTCTTACAGCTTCACTAGGCAATGCCCCAGTGGGGATTCTGTGTGGGGGCTCCGACCCCACATTTCCCCTCTGATTACCCTAGTAGAGGTCCTCCATGAGGGCTCTGCCCCTGCAGAAGGTTTCTGCCTGGACATTAAGGCTTTTCCATACATCTTCTTATATCTAGGTTAAGACTCCCAAGCCTCAACTCTTGCCCTCTGTATACCAGCGTGCTTAATACCTTGTGGAATCTGCCAATGCTTAGAGCTGTACCCTCTGAAGCAGCATCCTGAGTCCCTTTGAGCCACAGCTGGAGCTAGAGTCACTGGGATGCAGTGAGGAGTGTCCAGAGGCTGTGCAGGGCAACCAGGCCCTGGTCCTCATCCAGTAAACCATTCTTCCTTTCTAAGCCTCCCAGCCTATGATGAGAGGGGCTGCTGTGAATACATCTGAAATGCTTTTGAGGTCTCTTCCTCATTTTCATGGCTATTAACACTTGGCTCCTTTTTACCTACGAAAATTTCTGCAGCCTGCTCAATTTCCTCCCCTGAAAATGGACTTTTCTTTTTTACTGTATGGCCAGGCTACAAATTTGCCAAACTTTTATGCTCTGCTTCCCCTTTAAATATAGGTTCCAGCTTTAGGTCATTTCTTTGCTCATGTATATGAGCATAGGTTTTTAGAAGAAGCCAGACCACATCTTGAGTACTTTACTACTTACAAATTTCTTCTTCCAGATACCCTAAATCATCACTCTCAAGTTCAAAGTTCCAGATTCCTAGGGCAGGGGCACAATATAACCAATTTCTTGTTAAGGCATAACAAAAGTGACCTTTGCTCCAGTTCCCCCCAAATTTCTCATTTCAGTTAGAGACCTGATCAGCCTGGCCTTCACTGTCATATCACTATCAGCATTTTGCTAACAATTATTCAACCGGTCTCTAGGAAGTTACAAACTTCCCCTCATCTTCCTGTCCTCTTCTGAGCCCTCCAAACTCTCCCACCCTCTGCCCCTTACTCAGTTCCAAAGTTGCTTCCACATTTTCAGGTATCTTTAAAGCAATGGTTCACTCCTGGTACTAATTTTATGTATTAGTCAATTCTTGTATTGCTATAAAAAGGTTTAATTGACTTACAGTTCTGAAGGATGTACAAGAAGCATAGCAACATCTTCTAGGGAGACCTCAGGGAGCTTCCAATTACGACAGAAGGCAAAGGGGGAGCAGGGTTCTTACGTAGCAGGAGGAGGAGCAAGACAGAAAGGGAGCAGGGAGGTGTCAGACACTTTTAAACAACTAGATTTCATGCGGCCTTACTCGCTATCACAAGGACAGTACCAAGGTGATGGTGCTAAATCATTAATGAGAAATTCACTCCCATGATCCAATCACTTCCAATTCGACAAGAGATTTGGTGGGGACACAAATCCAAACTATATCACCATCTTAAGACTTAGTGCCACCTGGTTACCTAGATATTTTTGGAGGGGGGCGGTTGAGAAAGGTCATTTTCTATCCTTCTACTTTAAACACTTACCAAAGCAGTCTTCCAATCCAAGACAATGCTATTCTTGAGAGAAATTCTAGTGACCAAATTTGTCTCCAACTCATTTCATAAAAATGTAATTATTGCTGTTACTGTCATAAAGCAGATATGAACATGGCATGACTAAGTGAAAAGAATGTAATACCAGATGGCGAAGAGAAGAAAACTGTTTTATTGAACTTGACCTGTATATCCAGAACAAAGCTAGGTATTTTATATATGTTGCTTTATTTAGTGCTCACAATAACCATGTGAGGTGTGTCATTATTAGCTCCATATTACAGATGAGAAAAATGAGGACCAGAGAGTTTAAGTGACTTCAGCTACTAAAAAGAAACCTTAGTATTTCAACTGAGATTTCTCTGACTTCCAACTTTATGTAATTTTCACTATACTGACACATGCCTCTGAATCTAGAGTCCGAGTTCCAAAGTTCTATTACTAGTGATCCTTGAAAAAGTCATGTTCACTCTGTGAGTTTCACCTCCTTATGTATAAAACAGAAAGGCTGGATAAAATGGTTTCTAAGGGCTATTTGAGTACAGAAAATATGATGTTCTGTGACCTTTCCTTATGCCACATTTCAAGTGCTCAATAGCCACCTGTGACTAGTGGCCACTCTACTGGGAAGCACAGATGTAGAACATTAACTTTATCACAGGAAATTCTATTAGACAGTACTCACACAATAACAAATGTGTTGAGTGAAAAAGAGGACTTAAGCTGTTTAAAATTATTTAACGGGAGATTTAGTATGAGAGGCTTTCCTGAGGAGAGGGACATTTGAGTTCAACTTTCAATCAGAAATAACTAAGCAAATATTCCCAGCTGATAACCTTTCTACAGATACTTCCTACTGTGAGGTAATGTGACTCTTGTTGAGTGACAACTATGAGGTTGTCTAGGATATAAAGGAACTTACCTTCTGCCCTCAATGGACCCAGCCTTGCCTAAGCGAGAGAGAACAGAATAGGGGTAGGTAGGGAGCTGTTTCACAACTGTGCCTGTTAAGGTCAGGATGGTAGAACCTGGGACCATGAATTATTGTAAATGAACTGCATGCGTTTTGAAGTTTACTTACATATCTTTTTTTTTTTTTTTTAATATTGGAAGATCCCAGCCTAAGTATCAATATTAAGTTTGATAGGACAATGGTGTGATTTATATTGATAGAGTATTAAGAAAAAGAGACCAAGCAGGGGAAAAGCTGAGCAGGGGAAAAGCTGAGCAGGAGAAAAGCTGTCTGTTCTTGGGTGCCTGCATTCTGTCAGAAGCTACATGCTCTGTGAGCTTCTCTAGTCTGCACTGGAGGTGATAATGATAGTTACGTATCCAAACATCTGTAGGCAGAAAGTTAAGTTCAAATTCACAACCTGGCCAAGATGAAACCTATGTGGCAATTTGATACATCTTCAAGTTAATTGCCACACAGAATATATCTTCCTCTGTCTGTTACCGTCTGCCTCTCTTCTTCTATCTCTATTACCTATCATTATCATCTATCATGTATCTGTATCAATTCTCCAGAAGTACTAGGCAGAATCTCCAATGCTGTACACATCCCAAATCATTGCTTTCTGTATATTCCACTCAGGCCTTGATTCTTTCTCTGACCAGGACTCCACAGAGCAAGGTGTAGGAAGGCCAGGTGCTTTTCTACAGTGCCAATGCCATGACCTAGGAATATTTCATATTTACTTTGCAGAGAGAGAAAACAAAGTCTCCACAATATGAATTTCACTTGATTGATAGATTACATGATATCACCACAATTGGCCATGTCAGTAAAAATCACCAATTAAAGACTGTGTATTTTGTATGATAGAAATGGAGGAAAATCAAATTGATTGCATGAACTTTCCAACATTCAGCCAATTACATTAATATCATGTGAATGTCATGGTATTGCAAATGAGAATGACTCAGTTCTCCAAACACTTCCCAGTTTTTGAACCTTCAGGAACAACTGTGTCAGCCTCTGCAAATCTGCCATCTGTTTGTCTCACTCGTATTATCGATGTGCTTTTTAAATGTCTCCCATTGCTACTGTTTTTTCTAAGGGAGGGATGATTTGCTTCTGAAGGTGATATTCTCTTTAAAAAGTACCGTTTCTTCCTCTTTGATGTAGAATCTTGCTTGTAGCAGCTCCTCAGAGACCTTGACTCACTAGTTATGGCTAGAATCCAGGTCCTGTCCCTCTCAGTTCTCATTGCATGCTCTGAGCTTTGTCAGAGCCATTCTGTATTTGATTTATCTCCTGCCAGGATGGTGGCTACATATTCAATCTGTGTGCCAAGTGCTTCTGAGGTTGCCTTCCCATACCAGATAATTTAATTTCTCCATTTTTAGAAAGCAAAGAGTAAGCTACCTTATTAACTGGAAAGTTGCTTATTCGGGGGATGAGATGATCCCTCTGAATCTTAACAAGAAGCTCATTTTGTTCCTGAGGTTCAGTTCTCCTTCTTAAAGTCTTTCTGCAACTCTCCCATTCCCTACTGCTGTATACATCCTCACATACAGGTACACTGACACGTACTTCCAACTCTTCAAGTTCTGTGAGTTGTTTGAGGCCCAGTTTAAGTCTCCTCTCCTCCATTGATTCTCCTCTAATTAGGAAATCTGAATTTTTTCTCTCTTCTCCTACGGCATCTATTGTCTGCAACACAATTTAACCTTCACTTATTATAATAACTTGTACTATTCTCTTTTAATTAGAGAGTAAATTATTTGAGGGCTCAGTCCATGTATTATATATTTTCTCCTAGTGATTGCTTTATTCATTTATCTATTCAACAAACATTTACTGAACACTTTTACATTAGATCTTGTGTTAGGTACTGATGCTACAAAGGTGACTACTACAAAGATGAATAAGATATGGTTCCTGCCCTCAAGGAGTACCTGGCCTAGTAGGGGAGATAAACACATAAACATGTAAGTGCAGTAATGTACTAGGTCCCATAATAAAAGTCAAATTAGGGGACAAAGAAAACACAAAGAAAGGAGTGGGGGCCAGCCCTACTTTAAGGAGGCAGGAATGGCTTCATAAAAGAGATGATGATTGATTGAGCTGGGTTTTCAAAGCTTAATCCACATTTACTTGGCAAGAAACAGGTGTATTCCAAACACTGAGAGAATCAGAAGGAAAGTAATAGGAGCTTGAAAAAGTATGAAACTTACAGAGAAGCTGTAAGTGGTTTGATGCAACTGGAAGGCACTTGGGTGGAGGCTGGTGGTGTAACTAGTGAGATCACACTGGAGAGGTATCTGGAACTGGATTATGAAGGGCCTTGTCATGTTAAGAACATTGAACCTTAGGCTGCAGGCAAAGGTGAGCCATTGTATAATTTTATACAGAGGAGTTACATGATCTGATTTGTGATTTTAAAAGATTACTCTGATAACATGGAGGCCAATCAGAAGGCTGAAATAATGAGGGACTGATAGACTGAGTACCATAGCAGTAGAAATTGAGAGGAAACACAGATTTTAGAGGCATAGAGAGTCAAACTTGACAGGACTTAGTGATTTATTGGACAGGAAGGACCAGAGACAGGGAAAAGAAGTCTGTTGAGTCTCAGGTTTGTGGTTGGGACCTCTGGGTGGGTGGTGGTGCCACTCATTGACACAAGAAACAGGGAAGTAAGCCTACTCCCTCATGGTTCCCCAACCCCCTGCAATCCCATGCAGGTCCATAGTAGGTGCTCAATAAATACATTATATTTATTTAATTTTATTCTGTTAAGAGAGAGGAACATGTCTTGCTTTTTCTTTGTGTCCTGTCATAGTTTATAAGATTTCCAGTAGTTGTAGGGAAATTTCATGGCTTTTTGGTTGCTGCTACCTTGTTCTCTCTGCAGTTAGATCTGGTTTTTCATTTATGTGTCTCTAGTGCAGGTCCTGGATTCATTATTCAGCTTGCCTTTTTGTTGTTTTTGTTAGTGCTACACACTTCTGATCTTTGTCCATATGTATGATTTAATAATAGTAATCACTCACATTTGAGCAGTGATTTGGAGTTTATGAGTCATGTTCAAATATGATTATCTCCTTTGATCCCTATTACTATACTGTAAAGTAGGCAGTGAAATAGATTTAATTGTGCATGTTTTATAAGTAAAAATAATTTAGCCAGTGGTGATGTGACCTGTCAAAGATCACACAGTAGTAAGTAGCATAACTGGGATTCTGACTGCTTCCATATCCATTGTATTTTAATTTTACAATCTTGATCCTTGCCTTGCTCTCTGCTATCTATGTACATCCAGACTCCTTATAGCCTGACTGATTTCTGCCCTCCACCTTCTTCTGACCTCTAGTTATTTTCTGTGCCTTAGGTCCACTGTGACCTTCTGTTTCCAGTAATCTCTCTTGCCTTAGACCTGTACCTTACCTTGCATATCCGGATCTATTTTGTCTCTCCAAGTCCAGGCATCTTGCTCTGTCTCTACAGTTCTTTTACTTACATTCCTGGAAGTGACACAGCAGGACTTGCAGATGGATTTGTGGCACTAGAACTTTTCTTCCCAAGAACATAGGGCGACACCCACCTTCAGTCTGTTGGAAGGAAATCTGACCTGAAGAAATACAGGGCATTGGACTATGTTACTTGTAAATTATTTAATTTGTGAATCTGAGCAGTGAAAGATGACAGATATAATGAACAAGGCAAGTTTTCTAACCCACAGCCTGCCCCTTCTCCAGCACAGATCTCTTTTAAGGTTGTCCAGTGAGGTCCATTGTATGAGCTTCAGTCTCCCTGTGAGCACATGAATCTCTTGATTCAAATGCTTGTGATTGAATAGTTTGGAGCATTTAATATTCATGTGATAGCAGCAAACATTTAGTATTCATATGGTAGCTTTCAAGATGCCTTCTCAACGCTGAAGTAGTTTAGTGTGACTCAGTGGGAGTCAGGGTCCTTAGCACTTTTGAGTTTTACAGTTGAGTAGCAAGTACTTGTGAAATACCTACTGTGTAACAGGGATGTTATAAACAAACACTTTGCCCTTAAGCCTACCATCCAGTTGGTAAGATATATTATACATTTGTTTTATCCTGACTGAGCAGTGTATAACACAATTATAAATCTATGCTAGGAAGTTTGGAACAGAAAATGAGATATGAGCAGAGTTAAGGAAGCTTCCTAAAAATGATGACACTTGAACTGAGCCTTTAAGAGTGGGTAAGACTTTGAATGCAGAGTATGTATGAGTCAGCATTGACGCTGATATTTTGGGATGACAGAATGGCATGATGGAAAACCCATATTTAATTCTTTTTCAAAGAGTATTTTTCTCCATCTCAGGTGACAAGTTCAGGGGGTTGTGTCAAAGCAGGCTTTCTTAGTGATGCCAGATATTACACCGTAAGTTCCCCCAATTCCACAGTTGTTTCTTTTGCAACATGATTTTAGGCTGTGGTGTGAACGTAGCCTAGGAGATCCCTTTCTCAAGTCAGGTTTCAACTCCAAATGAAAACTAACTTTGTACTTTTGAGAGAATTGTTCTAAGAAGACAGTGCTGCTAAAACACGGGCTAGAATAGAAAAGTTAACTTTGTGTAGCTCAGAGATGCAATTTTCTCTTCTTCCTTGGCAAAGATGATGCTGTGACTGGGGAGCCTTCTCAGAGTGACAGAACTGTGTGGGCTGAAGCTCCAGTTTGATCATGAGGGGGTGGGAGATGGAAATTTTTTTTCTCTATGATGGGTTCTGATGCAGACAACTATATGCTCTGGGAGTTATTGTTGGGGGCCTCGTATGATGTATACCTTGTTTCTCAGTGGAACGTTATGTAGCAAACAGCTTCTGAAATGTGTTTTTGCAAGTGGGGCTGGGGGCACAATGTGCTAAGCAGTAGAAATAATAACTTTTTGAATAGAACTAATTTTTTGGAGCTGTGGCCTTTAGAAATGCTGTATCTGTTATCAAACCTAATTACCTCAACCAGTGTTCTACTTTTTCAAATGTTTTCCTAGATGCTAGGGTAGAATTGAGGTAAGATATTCTCTCTTGCAATTTGGGTAGCTGGAGAGATATTATTAAACAAAAATGGGAAAAGATAGTTTGCCCTTGGCCAACTGTGAACTTGGCAACATATGTCTGTTAATTTCATAACTTCCTATTGGTTTTCCCTCTCCCCTCTTAATATTCTCCCCTGGGGAATCTAGAATCCCCCTCTGTTAAGTCTTTAATGTGACCTCAGTGGTGACTTACAGGGAGAGGGGAGTATGCATGGGATGCAGTATGCAGGAATGGTGGTAGGACTGCCTCATATAAAGGGCTCTGCCTCAATAATGGTAGGAAGTAGTCCAAACATAAGATCCTGAAAGTATAGCAAATTCTTGTCCAGTATGGGCTGTTGTCTATGCCCAAGGATAGAAATTGATCTATGGAGTCAATCTGAGCTCCTCTTAGGGGCTCACATGTTTTACTTCTGAATAGACAAGGTGCACACATATTATGAAGAGCTAGAAAAATAATTAAAATGGAGATTAAGGAAAATAATCTCAAGGGCTTGTTCAGGATGGATTCAGTGGGAGAGATTAGTATCTAGAGGGTAAAAAATTGAAGTAGCTAATATGTTTTGAGACCTTACTATATGTCAAGCATTTTTTATAAAATTCTTATTTAATTCTCATGATAAGCCTATGAGGCAGGTAGTTTTACTACTCACACTTTACATATAGGTAAAGTGAGAATAAGTTGCCTAAGGTCAGAGATCTGGTAAATGATTGAACCATTCATTGACTGATTGATTTTTATTGTAGTAAAAACATATAACATAAAATTGACCATCTTAACCAAATCATTCTGAACCAGGATTTATTTTATTATTTATTATTTATTTAACTCATTATTTTTGATTCACAGGGTACATGTGCAGGTTTGTTACAAGGGTATGTTGCATGATGCTAAAGCTTGCACGTCCACTGGTCTATCACCCAAATAGTAAACATAATACCCAATAGGAAGTTTTTCAGCTCTTTCCCCACTCCCTTCCTCCCTCTTTTTGGAGTCCCTAGTGTCTATTGTTCCTATCTTTATGTCCATGTGTACTTAATATTTAGCTCCCACTTATAAGTCAGAAAATGAGAAACTTGGTTTACTGTTTCTGTGTTGGTTTGCTTAGGATAATCCCTCCAGCTACATCCATATTGCTGCAAAGGATATGATTTCATTCCTTTTTATGGCTGCATAGTATTCCATGGTGTGTGTGTGTGTGTGCGTGCACGTGCGCGCATGTGTGTGCATGTGTTGTGTGTATCACATTTTCCTTATCTAATTCACCATTAATGGACACCTAGGCTGATTCCATGTCTTTGCTGTTGGGAATAGTGTTGCAATAAACATGTGAGTTCAGGTTTTGTTTTGGTAGAATGATTTATTTTCCTTTGGGTATATACCCAGTAATGGGATTGCTGGGTTGAACGTAGTTCTACTTTTAGTCCTTTGAGAAAATTCCAAACTACTTTCCACTGTGGCCGAACTAATTTACATTCCCACCAATGGTGTATAATTGTTCCCTTTTCTCCACAGTGACACCAACTTCTGTTATCTTCTGACTTTTTAATAATAACCATTCTGACTGCTGTGGCATGGTCTCTCATTGCGGTTCTGATTTCCATTTCTCTGATGATTAGTGATGTTGAGCGTTTTTTCATATGCTTGCTGACCTCTTGTATGTCTTCTTTTGAAAAGTGTCTGTTCATGTCCTTTGACTACTTTTTGATGAGGTTCTTTTTCTCCTTTTTGACTTGTTAAGTTCCTTATAGATTCTGAACCAGGATTTATGTTTAATTGTATTTATAAAATAAAATTATTGAATTAGGAAAATAAATGTCAGATGGGAGGTAGGACTAACTTGCAGCTCCCACTTGGTTGAACAGAACAGCATGTGGAGACTGACATCGTAAACATTTGCTCCAAGAACTACCGCAGGAACATGCTAGGAAAACTGAAAGAATTCACAGACCCTTTGAAAGAAGTGGCTTGCTGCTGCACGTTCCATGAGACAGCCAAAAAACTGAATGCCCAAAGTGTGAGAGAAGGAAAGTACACCTCTGAACACACATCCTCACTGGGGAACCTGAAAATCCACATCACAGGAGAAGGATTTAGCCTTACCTAGAGCTGAAATGAATCTAGAGAGATGAGTGAAATATAAAAGTAGAATAAGCAACAACAGGGAGAGCCCTGTAGGCACTGCTGGTCCCCAGGGATGATCAGGGGAGCCAATTCTGACTTTATCTCACAGGGATCTTTGGGGAGGACTGCCAGTAGAATTGGGGAAGGACCACAGGGATAAGGAAACTTCTAGCTAGACTTTGTAATAATTTTGACTGAGCACAAATTTTTCTGGGCAGAATGTAGTGGGGTTTAAGGGGGCAAATGGGAAGTGCAGATATTAGCACAGAAGCCACAGCAGGCAGGGAGGGGTGAGGCCTGAAAGCCCTGCTTGTTTTCTCAGTGGGGAGTTTTGTATCCTGGGGCAAGATCTCAGCCCTGCTCACTGGCTGCCTGGATATAAACTCTGTGCTTGTTGGTGGGGCACAGTGGGAGTGAGACTGGCCTTGCTGGCTGCATAGGAGGTGGATGAGGCCTTTTACTACAAACTTTCCCCCACTTCCATGGTGACCTGTATGATGCAGCAGACGCAGCCATAATCCCCCTGGGAACATAACTTCACTGGCCTGAGAACCACACCCGCATCCCCCACAGTGGCTGCAGCAAGCCCTGCCCAAGGAGAGTCTGAGCTCAGACACATCTACCACTGTCCCCACCTGATAGTCTTTCTCCACATTTCCTTGTAGCCAAAGACAAATGATATAATCTATTGGGAGCTCTATGGCCCTGCCCATTGCCTGAGAAACCTAAATACTTATCCAGTTGACCTTAAGACTAGCTTGTATCCACCCCTATACTGTTGCAGCTGATGCTCTCCTAAAAGCACTGTCTCCTGGCTAGAGGCCAGCCAACTGAAGCCATTACAACAACTCATAAAAGAATAACCCTGCTCTGGCTGGGTGCAGTGGCTCCTGCCTATAATCCCAGCACTTTGGGAGGCTGAGGTGGGTGGATCACGAGGTCAGATCAAGACCATCCCAGCTAACACAGTGAAACCCCATCTCTACTAAAAAAACGGAAAAAAAAAAAAAAAAAAGCCAGGCATGGTGGTGGGCACCTGTAGTCCCAGCTACTCGGGAGGCTGAGGCAGGAGAATGGTGTGAACCTGGGAGGTGGAGCTTGCAGTGAGCTGAGATCGCACCACTGCACTCCAGCCTGGATGACAGAGCAAGACTCCATTTAAAAAAAAAAAAAAAAAGATTAACCCTGCTCCAAGAAAGGAGAAAATAATAGGTAATTTCACCGCCTATAACATCTTGGCTAACCAGAGGTCCTGAGTCTGTCCATGAGACACCTTCACTGCTAGTACAACCAGCATTTGAGAAAACTAATGCACTAAACAAAACTACAACCAAGGACCCTCACAGAGTCCACTTTATTCTCCTGCTACCTCCACCAGAGTGGGTACTGGTATCTATGGCTCAGAGACCTGAAGATGAATCACATCACAGGACTCTGTGCAGATACTCCCCAGTACCAACCTGCAATCAGGTAGCTCCATTAAGTGGCTAGACCCAGAAGAATAATAGCAATCACTGCATTTCAGGTCTCAGAAAGCTCCATCCCTAGGGGAAGGGGAAGAGCACCATATCAAGGGATCAACTCATAGGACAAAAGAACCTGGACAGCAGCCCTTGAGCCCAAGATTTTTCCTCTGACATAGTCTACCCAAATGAGAAGGAACCAGGAAAGCAATTCTAGTAATATGACAAAACAAGGTTCTTTAACACCCCCAAAAGATCACACTACCTCACCAGCAATGGATTCAAACCAAGAAGAAATCCCTGAATTTCCAGAAAAAGAATTCAAAAAGTCAATTACTAAGCTACTCAAGGGGCACCAGAGAAAGGTGAAACCCAACTTAAAGAAATATTCAAAAATACAGAATATGGATGCAAAAATCACCAGAGAAATAACGAAAATAAAAAGTAATAATAACTTCTGGAAGTGAAAGACATACTTAGAGAAATGCAAAATACACTTGAAGGTTTCAACAACAGAATCAAAGAAGTAGGAGAAATAACTTCAGAGCTCAAAGACAAGGCTTTCAAATTAACCCAATCTGACAATGACAAAGAAAAAAAGAATTAAAAAAACACAAAGCCTCCAGGAGTTTGGGATTATGTTATGTTACCAAACCTAAGAATAATTGATGTTCCCAAGGAGGAAGAGAAATCTAAAAGATTAGGCAAGTTATTTGAGGGAATAATTGAGGAAAATTTCCCTGGCCTTGCCAGAGACCTAGACATCGAAATAGAAGAAGCTCAAAGATCATCCAGGAAATTTATTGCAAAAAGATAATCGCCTAGACACATAATCATAAGATTATCTAAAGTCAAGACAAATAAAAGAATCCTAAAAGTTGTGAGACAAAAGCATCGGGTAATGTATAAAAGAAAAACTATCAGATTAACAGCAGATTTCTCAGCAGAAACCATACAAGCTAGAAGAGATTGGAGTTTTATCTTTAGCCTCCTTAATAGCAATAACAAAGCAATTATCTGCCAAGAATTTCATATCCAACAAAACTAAGCTTCATAAATGAAGGAAAGATAAAAGTTTTTGTTTTTGAGACAAACAAATGCTGAGAGAATTTGCCGCTACCAAGCCAGTACTAAAAGAAATGCTAAAAGGAACTCTACATCTTGAAACAAAACCTTAAAATACATCAAAATAGAACCGCTTTAAAGCATAAATCTCACAAGGCCTATAAAACAATAATAAAATGAAAAAATCGAGGTATTCAGGCAACAACTAGCATGATGAATAGATAGTACCTCACATGTTAATACTAACATTGAGGGTAAATGGTCTAAATGCTCCACTTAAAAGATACAGAATGGCAGAATGGATAAGAATTCACCAACCAAGTATCTGCTGTGTTTAAGAGACTCACCTAACACATAAAGACTCATGTAAACTTAAGGTAAAGGGGTGGAAAAAGATATTCCAAGCAAATGGACACCAAAAGCAAGCAAAAGTAGCTATTCTTGTATCAGACAAAACAGACTTTAAAGCAGCAACAGTTACAAAGACAAAGAGGGACATATAATGATAAAAGGACTAGTCCAGCAGGAAAATATCGCAATCCCAAATACATATGCATGTAACATTGGAGCTCCCAAGTTTATAAAACAATTACTAATAGAACTAAGAATTGAGATAGACAGCAACACAATAATAGTCAGGGACTTCAATACTCAACTGACAGCACTAGACAGGTCATCAAGAGAGAAGGTCAACAAAGAAACAGTGTACTTAAACTATACCCTAGAAAAAATGGACATAACAGATATTTACAGAACATTCTGCCCAACAACACATCATCAGCACATGGAACATTCTATTCATTAGCACATGGAACATTCTCCAGGATAGACCATATGACAGGGCACAAAACAAGTCTCCATACATTTGGAAATTGCAATTATAACAAGTACTCTCTCAGATCACAGTGGAATAGAATTGGAAATGAACTCCAAAAGGAAGCATTAAAACCATGCAAATACATGAAAATTAAATTATCTGGTCCTGAATGATCATTGGGTCAATAATGAAATCAAGATAAAAATTAAAAAAATTATTTGGATTGAACGATAATAGTGACACAACCTATCAAAACCCCTGGGACACAGCAAAAATCATGTTAAGAGGAAAGTTCATAGCCTTAAATGCCTACATCAAAAAGTCTGAAAGAGCACAAATAGGTAATCTAAGGTCACATCCCAAGAAACTAGAGAAACAAGAACAAACAAAACCCAAATCCAGCATGAGTAAAAAAATAACAAAGATCAAAAGATCAAAATTGAAACAAAAAATACAAAAGATAAATGAAACAAAAAACTGGTTCTTTGAAACAATAAACAAAATTGATAGATTATTACTGAGATTCACCAAGAAAATAAGAGAGAAGATCCAAATAAGCTCAATTAGAAATGAAGTGGGAGGTATTTCAACTGATACCACAGAAATCCAAAAGAACATTCAAGGCTGCTATGAACACCTTTGTGTGCACAAACCAGAAAATCTAGAGGTGATGGATAAATTCCTGGAAATATACAACCTTCCTAGGTTAAAACAGGAAGAAACAGAAACTCTGAACAGACCAATAATAAGCAGTGAGATTGAAATGGTAATAAAAATGGCCAACAACAGCAACAACAACAGAAAGTCCATGACCACATGGATTCACAGCTAAATTCTATCAGACATTCAAAGAAGAATTACTACCAATCCTATTGACACTATTCCAAAAGATAGAGAAAGAGGGAATCCACCCTAAATTATTCTGTGAAGCCTGCATCACCCTAATGCCAAAACTGGTAAAGGACATAAGAAAGAAAAAGAAAACAGACCAATATCCTGGGTGAACATAGATGCAGAAATCCTCAACAAAATACTAGCAAACCAAATCCAACATCATATCAAAAAGATAATCCACCATGAACAGGTGGGTTTCATACCAGGGATGCAGAATGGTTTAACATGCACAAGTTAATAAATGTGATGTACCACATAAACAGAATTTAAAAGAAAAATCACATGATTATCTCATGATTATCTCGATAGATACAGAAGAAACGTTTGACAAAATCCAACATCCCTTTATGATTAAACCCTTCAGCAAAATCAGCATAGAAAATACTTACCTTGAAGTAATAAAAGCCATCTGTGACAAACCCACAGCCAACATTATACAGAATGGGGAAAAGTTGCCGACTTTCCCCCTGAGAACTGGAACATGATGAGGATGCGCACCTTCACCACTTCTATTCCACATAGAACTGGAAGTCCTAACCAGGTCATTCAGATAAGAGAAAGTAATAAAGGGCATCCAAATCAGTAAAAAGAAAGTCAAACTGTCACTGTTCACTGATGATATGATCATATACCTAGAAAACCCTAAAGACTCATTCAAAAAGCTTCTAGAACTGATAAATGTGTTTAGTAAAGTTTCAGGATACAACATCAATGAACAAAAACTAGTAGCACTCCTTTACACCATCAGCGACCAATCTGAGAATCAAATCAAGAACTCAACCCATTTTAGAATAGCTGCAAACAAATAAAATACTTAGGATGACACCTAACCAAGGATGTGAAAGACCTCTACATGGAAAACTACAAACCACTGCTGAAAGAAATTATCAGTGACACAAACAAAAGGAAGCACATCCTATGCTCATGGATGGGTAGCATCAATAATGTAAAAATGACCATATGGCCCAAAGCAATCTACAAATTCAATGCAATTCCCATCAAAATACCATTATCATTCTTCACAGTAGTGGAAAATACAATCCTAATTTGGAACAAAAAAGCCCAGCCTGTATAGCTAACACAAGACTTAGCAAAAAGAACAAATCTGGAGGCATCACATTACCCGACTTCAAACCTTAGTGTAAGGCTATAGTCACCAAAACAGCATGGTACTGGTATAAAAATAGGCACACAGACCAATGTAACAAAATAGAGAACCCAGAAATTAAGCCAAATGCTAACAGCGAACTGATCTTCAACAAATCAAACAAAAACATAAAGTGGGGAATACACACCCTATTCAACAAATGGTGCTGGCGTAATTAGCAAGCCACATGTAGAAAAATGAAACTGGACCCTCATCTCTCACCTTATACAAAAATCAACTCAATATGGATTAAAGACTTAAATCTAAGACCTGAAACCATAAAAATTCTAAAAGATAACATAAAAAAAATCCTTCTAGACATTGGCTTAGGCAAAGACTTCATGACCAACAACCCAAAACCAAATGCAACAAAAATGAAGATAAATAGCTGGGATTTAATTAAACTAAAAAGCTTTTTCACAGAAGAAGAAATAATCAGCAGAGTAAACAGAAAATGGGAGAAAATCTTTGCAAACTATGCATCTGACAAAGGACTACTATCCAGACTCTACAAGGAACTCAAACAAATCAGTAAGAAAAAAAATACAAATTATCCCATCAAAAAGTGGGCTAAGGACATGAATAGACAATTTCAAAAGAAAACATACAGATGGCCAACAAACATGAAAATATGCTCAACATCACTAATTATCAGGGAAATGTAAATCAAAACAGCAGTGCAATACCACCTTACTCCTGCAAGAATGGCCATAATTTAAAAATAAAAAAATAATAGATATTGGTGTGGATGTTGTGAAAAGGGAACACTTTTACACTGCTGGTGGGAATGTAAACTAGTAAGACCACTGTGGGAAACAGTATGGAGATTCCTTAAAGAACTAAAAGTAGATCTACCCTTTGATCCAGCAATTGCACTACTGGGTATCTACCCAGTGGAAAAGAAGTCATATGAAAAAACACTTGTACATATATGTTTATAGCAGCACAATTCACAATTGCAAAAATATGGAACTAGCCCAAATGTCTACCAATCCACATTTTCTAGATTTAAAAAATGTGGTTTATATACACCATGGAATACTAGTCAGCCATAGACAGGAACAAAATAATGGCATTTGCAGCAACCTGAATGGAGTTGGAAGCTATTCTTTTGTTTTATTTTTTACTTTTTGATTTTTTTTTTGAGATGGAGTATCACTCTATCCCCCAGGCTGGAGTGCAGTGGTGCAATCTTGGCTCACTGCAAGCTCTGCCTCCTGGGTTCATGCCATTCTCCTGCCTCAGCCTCCTGAGTAGCTGGGACTACAGGCGCTCGCCATCATGCCCAGCTAATTTTTTGTATTTTTAGTAGACACAAGGTTTCACCGTGTTAACCAGGGTGGTCTTGATCTTCTGACCTCATGATCTGTCTGCCTCGGCCTCCCAAAGTGCTGATATTACAGGTGTGAGCCACCATGCCCAGCCAGAAGCCATTATTCTAAGTGAAGTAACTCATGAATGGAAAACTAAGCATCATGTATTCTCACTTATAAGTGGGAGCTATGAGGACACAAAGGCATAAGAATGACAGTGCTCTTTGGGGACTCAGGGGGAAGGGTGGGATGTGGATGAAGGATAAAAGACAACACATTGGGTACAGTGTACACTACTCAGGGGATAGGTGTGCCAAAATCTCAGAAATTTCCACGAAAGAACTTATCCATGTAACCAAACACCACTTGTTCACACACACAAAAAACTATTGAAATACAAAATAAAATAATTATTTAGAAAAGGCGCATTTTTTTTTGGTGTACACTGGTATGAGTTTTAACACATATACAGGTTCATGAAACTACCATCACAATGAGGATACAAAACAATTTTATCTCCCTAGAAAACTCTGTCATGCTAGTCTTTTACTCTTACACCCTCTGCCAGTTATTCCATCACTATGATTTGTCTTTCCCAGAAAGTTGTATACATGGACTCATACAATATATAACCTTTCAAGATTGGTCCTTTTCAGTCAGCAAAATTCTTTAGAGATTTATCCAGGTTGTTGCATGTCCATTCCTTTTTATTGCTGGGTAGTATTCCATTGTATGGATGTACCACTGTTTGTTTATCCATTTATCTGTTAATAGTCATTTGGATTGCTTTTGATTTTTGGAAATTATCAACAGAACCTCTATAAATATTCATGTGCAGATATTCTGAGGAGTTGGATTGCTGGTTCATATGGTAAGTGTATGTTGAACTATACAAGAAATGGCCAACTCATTTTCCAGAGTAGCTGTACCATTTTGCATTTTCATAAGTGATATATGAGAATTGTAGTTTCTCTACATCCTGATTGGCCCTTGCTATTGTCAGTATTTTTTATTTTAGCTAGTCTAATAGATACATAGTGGTATCTCATCATGGTTTCAAATTGAATTTCCCTAATGGCTAATAATGTTGGATGTCATTTTATTTTAATTAATTAAGCCATTTGCCATTTATCTTCAGTGAAGTATCTGGTCAAGTCTTTTGCAAATTTTTGTATCAGATTGTTTTTCTTACTATTGAGCTTTGAGAGTTCTTTATACATTTTGTATATAAGTCTTTTGTCAGATATGTGATTTGGACTTATTTATTTATTTTGAGACGGAGTGTCACCCTGTCGCCCAGACTGGAGTGCAGTGGCACGATCTCAGCTCACTACAAGCTCCGCTTCCCAGGTTCACATCATTCTCCTGCCTCAGCCTCCTGAGTAGCTGGGACTACAGGCACCTGCCACCACTCCCGGCTAATTTTTTGTGTGTGTTTTCAGTAGAGATGGGGTTTCACTGTGTTAGCCATGATGGTCTCGATCTCCTGACCTTGTGATCTGCCTGCCTCGGTCTTCCAAAGTGCTGGAATTACAGGCGTGAGCCACCGAGCCCAGCCGAGATTTGTACTTTTTATCTTAGTTTGTAGCTTATCTTTTTTATTCTCTTAATAGCGTGTTTTGCCAAACACTCTTCTATCAACTTTAAATTCAATAAAGTGGACTTTCTTTTATAGATTATATTTTTGGTATCATATCTAAGAACAATTTATAATAACAAAAAACAGATATAAAATTACTTAGTAATAGTGTCCCTGAATAATTTTAATAACGTTATTGAGGCATATTTTGTATATGATGTAATTCGCTCTTTTAAAGCATACAATTCAATGATATTTTAGAACCAAATTTACCAAGTTCTACAACCATCATCATGAATCAGTTTTAGAACCTTTTTTATCACCCCAATATGATCATATCTATATATATTTACTGTTATCTCCATTGACCCATAAACCTGCTCTAGGAAACCACTAATCTACTTTCTCTGTAGTTTTTCTGGCACTATTTATCTTTATTAAAAATCTTACATTGTGGCAAAAACATATAACATAAAATTTACTGTTTTAACCATTTATAAGTATACAGTCCAGTAGTATTAATTATATTCACATTATTGTTTTACCAATTTCTAGAACCTTTTCATCTTGCAAAACTGAAACTCTATGCCCTTTAAACAACAACTCCCCATTTGCCCTTGTCTACAAGCTCTTGGCAGCCACCATTCTGCTTTCTGTTTCTATGAAATTGACTTCTCTAGATACCTCTTATAAGTGGAATTGTACAATAAATGTCTTTTTCTGACTGGCTTATTTTACTTAATGTAATGTCCTCAGATTCATCCATATTGCAGAATGTATCAGAATTTCTTTCCTTTTTGAGGCTGAATAATATTCACCCTTAAAATAATATTGTATGAATATATCACATTTTGTTTATCCATTCATCTATCAATAGACACGTGGGTTGCTTCTACCTTGTAGCTATTGCAAATGATTCTGCTATGAACATAGGAGTACAAATATCTCTTTGAGACTTTGTCAGCATCATTATTTTGAAAAGACAGTATTGTCCCCATTAAATGGAATCTTCACCTTTGTTAAAATCAATTTACCATATGCACATGAATCGAATTCTGGATTATCTGTTTTCTTTCATTGAGCTATATATTTATCTTTTTGCCAATACCAATGTTAATATTTTAGTTCTTTTTTTTTAGTTCTTTTTTTTTGGAGAGAGAGTCTCACTCTGTTGCCCAGGCTGGAGTGTAGTGGTATGATCTCAGCTCATTGCAAACTCCACCTCCTGGGTTCACGCCATTCTCCTGCCTCAGCCTCCTGAGTAGCTGGAACTACAGGCACCCGCCACCACACCTGGCTAATTTTTTGTATTTTTAGTAGAGACGGGGTTTCACTGTGTTAACCAGGATGGTCTCGATCTCCTGACCGCATGATCTTCCCACCTCAGCCTCCCAAAGTGCTGGGATTACAGGCGTGAGCCACCACGCCCAGCCAATATTTTAGTTTTATAGCATGTCTTAAATTTGGGTTGTATGAGTCTTCTAAATTTGTTTTTTCTCCAAAATATCTTTGGCTACTTTAGTCCTTTGCCTTTTCACATAATTTTAGGATCAGCTTGTCTATATCTACAAAAGACCTAGTGGGGTTTCATTAAATTTATTACTTAGGAGAGAATTAAACATCTAAACACTCTTTCATCTAAAGACCTTTTGTGGCGTCTTTAAATCCAAGAACATTTTATGTCTCTCCATTTATTTAAGTCTTCTTTGATTTATTTTATCAAAATTTTGTATTTTCAAGGCCTCAATGCACAGCAAAATTATCTTAAGTGTTTGTAAACTACAGATCTGAGGTATTACCTGGGAATATGTATTGTTAACAAACACTCCTGGTAATTCTGATGAAACAGATCCACAGAATGGTAGGCTGAGCGGAGTTTTACTTCTCTAGTTAGTGTCTCTGTATTAAAATCTACAGAGAATATTTTTCTTTCAGCCTTAGCACCAGGAAAGCTTTATTTCTTCTGAATATCTAATATGCAGTTATCATATGGATAGTACAAGTATGTAAACTTGGCATATTACTTCTGTTTTCTTTGTTGGCTTCTAGTTTTTATCTTTATATCAGAATAGTAAGTATTTTTTTTACCATAGAAGATTAGATTATTATGGGACTCATATGATAAATATTGACTGAGCACTTACTGTGCGCCACACACTTTTTATAGACATACAGGCATACCTCAGAGATGTTGAGGGTTGAGTTCCAGACCACCTTAATAAAGTGAATGTCACAATAAAGCAAGTCACACAAAGTTTTTGGTTTCCCGGTGCATATAAAAGTTATGTTTACACTGTACTGTAGTCCATTAAGTGTGTAATATCATTATATCTAAAAATGTGCATGTCTTAAAAATACTTTATTGCTAAAAAATGCTAGTGATTATCTGAGCCTTCAGCAAGTTGTAATCATTTTGCTGGCAGAGGGCCTTGCCTCTTTATTGACAGCTGCTGACTGATTGGTGGTTGCTGAAGGTTGGGGTGACTATGGTAATTTATTAAAATAAAACAAGAATGAAGTTTGCCACATTGACTCTTCAAAAAAGTTTTCTCTGTAGATGCTGATTAATAACATTTTACTCATAGTAAAACTTTTCTTCAAAATTGAAGTCAGTCCTCTCAAACCTTGCTGCTGCTTTATCAATTAAATGTATTTAATATTCTAAATGTTTCATTATTTCAGCAATGTTCACAACTTCTTCATCAGGAGCACATTTCATCTCAAGAGACCACTTTCTTTACTCATCCACAAAAAGCACCTTCTTATTCATTCAAGTTTTATCATGTGATTGCAGAAATTCAGTCACATCTTCAGGCTTCACTTCTAATTGTGGTTCCCTTGCTATTTCCACTACATCTGTGGTTATTTTCCCCCATGAAATCTTGAACCCCTCAAAGTCATCCGTGGGGTGTTGGAATCAACTTCTTCCAGACTGTTGATCTTGGTATTTTGACCTCCTTCCATGAATCACAAATGTTCTTAATGGCATCTAGAGTGGTGAATCCGTCCCAGAAAGTTTTCAATTGACTTTGCCAAAATCCATCAGAGGAATCACTATCTATGATAGCTACAGCCTAATGAAATGCATTTCTTAAATAATAAGACTTAAAATTGAAATTACTCCTTGGTCCATGGGCTGAAGAATAGCTATTGTGTTACCAGGCATGAAAACAACAATAATCTCCTTGTACATCTCCATCAGAGCTCTTGGGTGACTAAGTGCATGTCTCAATAAACAGTAATATTTTCAAAGGAATCGTTTTTTCTTGAGCAGTAGGCATCAACAGTGGGCTTAACACATTCAGAAAACCATGCTGTAAACAGATGTACTGTCATCCTGGCTTTGTTGTTTCATTTATAGAGCAGAGGCAGATGTAGTATAATTCTTTTTTTTTTTTTTTTTTTATTATACTTTAAGTTCTAGGGTGGAAACCATCATTCTTAGCAAACTATCACAAGAAGATGTAGTATAATTCTTAAGGGCCCTAGGATTTTCAGAATGGTAAATGAACTTTGGCGTCAGTTTAAAGTCACCAGCTGCACTAGCCCGTAACAAGAGAGTCAGCCTGTCCTTTGAAGCTTTGAAGCCAGGCATTCACTTTTCCTTTTTAGCTATAAAAGTCGTAGATGGCATGTTCTGCTGATGAAAGGCTGTTTTGTCTATATTTAAAATCTTCTGTTTAGTGTAGCCAACTTGAGTATTTACTTTAGCTAGATTTTCTGAATTACTTGCTGCACTTTTTCTATCAGCACTTGCAGCTTCACCTTGCACTTTTGTATCACGAAGATGGCTTCTTTCCCAATCATCATGAACCAACCTCTGCTAGCTTCCAACATTTCTTCTGCAGCTTCCTCACCTTTCTCAGCCTTCATAGAACTTCTGAAGGGAGTTTGGGCGTTTCTCTAGATTTGGCTTTGGCTGAAGAGAATGTTGTGACTGGTTATTTTGTATCCAGACCACTCATACTTTTCTCCATATGAGCAATAAGGCTGTTTTGCATTCCTGTCATTTGTGTGTTCACTGGAGTAGCACTTTTAATTTTCTTCAAGAACCTTTCCTTTGCATTCACAACTTGACTAACTTTGGCACAAGAGGCTTAGCATTTGGCCTGTGCCAGCTTTCCATGTGCCTTCCTCACTAAGATTAATTATTTATAACTTTTGATTTAAAGTAAGAGAGGTACAGCCCTTTCACTTGAACACTTAGAGGCTATTGTAGACTTATTAATTAGCTTAATTTCAATATTTTTATGTCTCAGGGAATAGGGAGTGCCAGGGACAGGGAGAGAAATGAGGGAATGGCCAGTTGGTGGAGCAGTCAGAATACACACAACATTTATCAATTAAGTTCACCATCTTATATAGACTTGATTCATTGCACCCCAAAACAATTACAGTAGTAACAACAAAGATCATTGATCACAGATCACCATAGAAGATACAAAAAGTTTGAAATATTGCGAGAATTACCAAAATGTGACACAGAGATACAAAGTGAGCACACGCTGTTGGAAAAATGGTGCCGATAGACTTGTTCTATATGAGGGTGCCACAAACTTCCAATTTATTTTAAAAAAGAAACCCAACGCAGTATTTGTGAAGCACAAAAAAATGAGGTATGCCTGTACATACCTCAAAATAACCCTATGTAGTAGGTACTGTTTTTTCCCCACTTTATAAATCAGGAAACTAAGGCTCAGTGAGATTCTATAACTTATTTAAGATTGTACATCTAAGGCCGGGTGCAGTGGCTCACGCCTGTAATCCCAGCACTTTGGGAGGCCGACGCAGGCAGATTATAAGGTCAGGAGATCAAGACCATCCTGGCTAACACGGTGAAACCCCATCTCTACTAAACATACAAAAAAATTAGGCAGGTGTGGTGGCGGGTGCCTGTAGTCCCAACTACTCGGGAGGCTGGGGCAGGAGAATGGCATGAACCTGGGAGGCAGAGCTTACAGTGAACTGAGATTGCACCTCTGCACTCCAGCCCGGGTGACAGGGCAAGACTCTGTCTCAAAAAAAAACAAAAAACAAAAAAAAAAGATTCTACATCTAAACTGGGATGTAAATTTGATTTTTTGACTTTATAGCCCAAGATCGTAACCATTAAAACTATGTTATTCAGGATGGGCCATTATGTTGCAGGAACAAACAACTTTGAAACTTATTGCTTAAAATAACAAAGGTTTATTTCTTGTTCTTGCTACATATTTTTGGTTGCCTGAAGGTCTGATTCATGTCGTCATCACTCCAGGATTCAGGCTGACGGAGCAAATGCTATTACTAGCATTGCTGGTCACCTTGACAGAGGGGAAGAAGAGAGTTTGTGATATATTACTCATTGGCTCTTAAAGCTTCTACCCATAAGTGACATATAGTCATTTCCACTCAGGCATTGTTGGCCAAAGCCAGTCACATGGAGATACCTAACAAGTGTGTGTTGAGGGGTGGGACTCGGGGTCAGGCCTGAAATGGAATCTCACTATAATGCTGGGAAGGAGGAGAAATGTAGGTATTTGTGGAGCAGTCCTAATGACTACCACAGCAGTTTTCAAAGGTGCTTATTGATATAAAACTATTACCATGATTATTAATGTTATTCTTACCTAAGAAGCAATGAGATGGGTTTACATTTTTTGGCATGGTCTCTTTTATAAATCATATCATAAAGCCTACTTATGTGCTACAATTAAATAAAACAATAAATATATAAAACAAAGCAAATAACTGAGCAAGTTAGAATCTGAGCTGTTTTAATGGACAGATTTGAATGTAGCTTTCTTCTCATAGAAGGGTATGGTTTTTACCTTCTAAAAATATATTAAAAGAAAAAATGACACTAGAAGGAATTAAAGTTTAATAAATGGGGTTATATATACAAATTGGAAGAAATGCTGTAAACAGTTAAAGAAGTTTACTCTGCTTTTGGGTCTGGCTGATTTGAGAGAAATTCCATGCATGTAATTGTCACAATGCCTAACATAGCTCTTTATAATTTTTATAGTGCTCCTACAGAATTACATGAACTAATACATGTGAAAGAGCTTTCTGTAAACTGTAAACACTTTGCAAATGTAGTCATTATTATTGCATAATCTTATTTGGTCCTTACAATTAGCCTGTGAAGTGGACATAATGCTGTTTGTTGTTGTTGTTTTAATTGTTCCCATTTTATAGTTGAGGGAACTCAGGTGTATTAAACTACTCTCCATGGTCGTGTGGTTGGTAAACAGAAAACTCAGAGTAGGACTCCACCCTGTGACTCCTAGGTCAGCCCTTTATCCACTGCACAGTGCTGCCTCTCCAGCCAAATTTTTGGGTGTAACTTAAATACATAAGAGAAATTTAAAATGACCCAGTTGAAAGAGTAAAGAGTGGCTGGTCACGGTAGCTCATCCCTATAATCCCAGCACTTTGGGAGGCCAAGGGGGACAGATCACGAGGTCAGGAGTTTGAGACCAGCCTGGCCAATGTGGTGAAACCCTGTCTCTACTAAAAATACAAAAATTAGCTGGGTGTAGTGGCAGGCGCCTGTAATCCCAGCTACTCAGGAGGCTGAGGCAGTAGAATTGCTTGAACCCGGGAGGCAGAGGTTGCAGTGAGCTGAGATTGCCCCGTTGCACTCTAGCCTGGGGGACAAGAGCAAAACTCTGTCTCAAAAAAAAAGAAAAGAAAGAGTAAAGAAATCTCAGGTTTCCAAAAACACAGTGGGCATTGTGCAGGCAAAGAAGTCAAGGAAATAGAACCTAATGCCTTCTGATAAGGAACTCCTGAAAGGACTGAATATTCTAAAGCCTAACATTAATAGTGAGAAAATGGTCTTTCCAAGGGGCCAATTAGAGGCTTGATAACCTGATATATTTTACAGAATGTCACAGCTCAAGAAGGCTGAAGAAAAGTAGTTATGCCTACCTTGAAGAATTGCTCAAACTGAGTTAGTAGCATTGCTTCCATTTTTATGAAAGAGATTGCCTTTCTAATTTTAGAGTTCTTCAAGAGGTGGATGGGCTTTTGTGCAGAGGGAAGCTTTTCCCAGTGCTCATCTCAAGGGGTGCCTTGAGGATATAATCATTTTATATCCTGTTAGGAAAAGGAAGACAATGTGGTAGAAATAAAAAAATGAGTTTGCATAAAAAGTTATCTCCCCCAGAAGAGATGGTAGAAATAGGGTTCTACAGCCATACTTATTACTTTTTTCCTGTTACAGAGCTATGTGTTAGCAGTTTAATGTAGTTATTTGGATCCTTTAACTGTAATGTGTCTCCTGATGTTATACAGTAAGAACTATTTATTTAGCAGATCATTCAAGAAAGGACAGAGACTTTTTAACTCCTGGAGGGTGTTGGGTTTTTCCCAGCTTCTCAACAGCGCCATTGTAATTTATTTTTCAAATTCCAATTCTGAAAGCATTAAAAAGTAGCTTGTAAGACAACCTTTTTATTTTCGAATCCATTGTTTCCTCTGGTAAAACAGTAAATATTCCAAATACAAAGACCCAAGGAAAAGAAGAGAGTTCCCATCAAGGACCTGAGGTCTCTTTACAGGCTGGCAATTACTGTGTGTAGCTTTGTTTAAGTTACTGAGGTTGGATTATGTCCTGAGAAGCCATTTTTCAAATTTCGTTTTAACCAAAGTTTTACATGTACTTTAAAAGTAGGCATTCCATCTAGAAAGAGAAAAGCTTAGAGAAACATAGGACCCAAATCTGTAAAATTATCAAGTGGTCTGGTGGTTGCTAAGTCCTGGAAAACTAGGGGGAGTTTAGATTGGAATTGAAGGTATTCTTTTCAGAACCAAAGCTAATGAGATTTCTGTGAATGGAGAGTATATTTTTAAGACGTCCATTATCTATAGAGAGTGTGTAAATGTAAGGATAAAAAAAAAGGATCCTAATGAGTATTTGACATATATGGTCCCATTTAATCCTCACAAACTACTCTGTAAAGTACATATCTTACAAAGAAAATAATAAGTCACAGACAGAAGTTCAATAATAGGCTTAAGGGTAATAAATAATAGAGCTACAATTACAACCCAAATCTATGAGACTCTCAAAGCAGTGCTCATCTTATCATAGTAGGTTCAAGAAGACCTTAGGTAAACCCTTCGTAGACAGATATATATAGTTATTAAGGGAAACCAAGAATACTAAAGCTCTCCTTAGTATTTGAGACTGATATCAAGGACAGCTAGGCCTTTCTAACTTCAACCCCAGAGACAGAACTTGAAGCCAAGTAGACTCTACAGCTGAAGTTGCAGTCATGCCAGGCTCCTATGTAGGCCAGTTTGCAATAGGCAAATAGGCTCCTATGTAGGCAAGTTTTGCAATAGGCAAAAAGGCACCAAAGGCAATAGGTGCCTTTGACTTAGATCAGTTAGATCACATCCGTAGCTCAATCAGCTAACGCCAGAGAGTCCCGGTGCAAAACATTATGATTGTTGGGGCATATGTGACCTATAAGGATTTTTTTCTGGTTACTTTGTTCACCTGGTCTTGTTATAGGCATGTAAGTTCCTGTCCTGTATAGGTGGATATATAGAAGAGATCTGTCCAGGATGGATTTTTTACTTGCTAGTATTGGACAAACTGCCTCTAGATCCAAAATAAGATTTATAATCATTAAGATCTGGCTTAAATGGAACTTTTTCATTCAATAAATATTTTTGTTATATGATATTTTCTAATTTTTTTGAACTAATGTCTTATCATTTTGGTCCCTCAAACTAGATCTTAATATGCATTTTTCATAAAATTTTTGAGGGCCCTGGCCAGGTGCAGTGGCTCACACCTGTAATCCTAACACTTTGGGAGGCTGAGGTGGGTGGATCGCCTGAGGTCAGGAGTTCAAGACCAGCCTGGCCAACATGGTGAAACCCTGTCTCTATTAAAAATACAAAAATTAGCTGGGTGTGGTGGTGGTTGCTTGTAATCCCAGCTACTCAGGAGGCTGAGGCAGGAGAATCGCTGGGACCCCGGGGAGTGGAGGTTACAGTGAGCCAAGATCGTGCCACTTCACTCCAGCCTGGGTTTAAGAGCGAAATTCTGTCTTGGAAAAAAATAATTTGTTTTGCCCCTCATGTGTGCATATGCATATATGTGTATGTGTGTGTGTGTGTATATGTGTATATATGTATGTATATATGTATATATATGTGTGTATATGTGTATATATGTATATATACATATATGTGTGTATATATGTATATAAATGTATATGTGTGTATATATGTATATACATGTATTTGTGTATATACATATATGTGTATATATGTATATACATATATGTGTATATATGTATATACATATATGTGTGTATATATGCATATATGTGTATATATGCATATATGTGTGTACATATGTATATATACACATATACATATACATATATACACACATATGCATATACACACAAATATATATATGCATGTATGTGCATATTATTTTGAAATCTCTATCTTTAGCTCCTATCTCTTTCCAGAGTATCATAACTCATCTCAAATGTCTCCTCAGCAGCTTAACTTGGATGTCCCACCTCAAACCTGGACTCATCTTTTTTCCACAATACCTCCGCTCTCTTATTTTTAGCATCTCTGTGAAGGGTACCACCATCCACAGAACTGCTTACATCAGAAATGTGGGAGTTATTATTTACTGCTCTCTTTTCTCTCCACAATAGATCTCTCACTAAGTTCTATTGATTCTACCTCTAATGGTATCCTGAGGGTGGAGTGGGTTGTGGAGAGTGAGGAGTGATTGCTAATAGGTGCAGGGTTTCTTTAGGAAATGATGAAATAATTCTGAAATTAGATCATGGTGATGATTGCAAAGCCTCGTACATTTTCTAAAAAAATAAAAAAACACTTTAAAAAGGTGAATTTTGTGACATGTGAACTATGTCTCAAAAAGCTATTTAAAATATTACTATATTTCAGTAACTCTGAGATTTTGTCTTAGACCTGTCAGCAGGATGTAACCTTTTTTTTAATACCACTTTTTGAAAAACTGCTGAAAGAACATACTCCTGCTTAACTGATCTCCTGTTAATCTCTGGTTGAGGTGGCCTCTGTCCTTCCCACTTCATTGTGTTCTCTGGTTGCTGGGCTGACTCATTTAATCAAAATAAAATCTTGGCCCAGTCATGATCATTTTTCTGTCTTCATCTTAATAATAATGATAATAAAAATAGTTTGTTTTATTGTAGGTTTGCCATGTGCCAAGTACATTTTTCAGTTAACCCTTATAAGTATCTAATGAGTCAAGTACTATTACTATCTCTTTTATCCAAATAAGGAAATTTGCTCATAAAGGTTAAGTGATTTCCTAAGATCAAGCAGCTATAAATAAGTGATGGAGCCAATATTCAAACCCAGGTCTATCTGACGTCAACGTCCCCACATTCTCCTTCTTTCTTCCTCCTCCTTCCCCTAGGCCTCCTCTTCCCCTCTCTTCACATATATTAGCTTTTTCATAACACAAAGAAGAAAACAAATAAATAAAACACTCATAATTCACCTCCTAAATAACCGCTGCCAGGGCAATATATGTAGAAAGTTTGAAAGAAAGTTGAAAATCCAGATAGTGCAGAAAAGTACAAAGTGCAAAAGAGAAATTTTCTCTGTCCCTCCTCGAATATCTCTTCCCAAAGTATACCATTGTTAGGAGTTTCTAGTAGTTTCTTCCAACATCCATTTTTTCTTTTTTATTTCTAAGAAGTAGTATTCCATGTTGTGGGTATACCACAGTTTGTTTAATCATTCATCCACTGAAGGGCATCTGACATGATTCAGTTTGTGGCCATTACAAATAAAGCTGCTATTAACATTGTGTATAGATTCATAAGTTTTCATTTCTCTGGGAAAAATGCCCAGGAGTGCAATTGCTAGGTCATCTGGAAGTAGCATGGTTAGATTTTTAAGAAACTGCCAAACTTTTGCAGAACAGAGCTACCATATTCTGAGATTATTATCTCTCTTTTTTTTTTTTTTTTGTAAAACACATGAATAGTATTTCAGTTTTCATAAAATTGAGTTTCTTCATATGTATACATTCTTTAACCATTTAGTGTTCCCACAAGCAGTGTATGAGTCATCCAGTTTCTTCACATCCTAACATTTGTTGTTGTCATTATTTTTCATTTTAGCCATTCTCAGAGGTGTATAGTGATATTTTCTGGTTTTATTTTACATTTTTCTGATAGCTAATGATGCTGAGCATATTTTCATGTGCTTATTTGCCATCCATTTATCCTTTTTGGGGAAATGTCATTTGTCTGTTTTCTAATTGGATTGTTTCCATTGATTGATTGATTGATTGTTGGAGTCTTGCTCTGTCGCCCAAGCTAGAGTGCAGCAGAACGATCTTGGCTCACTGCAACCTCCGCCTCCTGGGTTCAAGCTATTCTCCTGCTTTAGCCTCCCAAGTAGCTGTGATTACACACGCCTGCCACCATGCCTGGCTAATTTTTTGTATTTTTAGTAGAGATGAGGTTTCACCATGTTGGCTAGGCTGGTTTCGAACTCCTGACCTCAAGTGATCTGCCTGCCTTGGATTCCCAAAGTGCTAGGATTACAGGTGTGAGCCACTGTACCCAGCCTCCTTTTGTATTTTTACTGTAGAGCTTTGAGAATTCTTTGTATATTCTAGATACTTCTACTCCATTATCAGATATCTCCAATTTCTCTAGCACCATTTGTTATGAAAGTTATCCTTCCTCTATTGGATTGCTTTTGTACTTTTTTCAAAAATCAGTTGGACATATTCTTTTGGGCAATATTTCTAGAATCTCTATTCTGTTTCACTGATTTATGTGTATAGCTTTCCACCAATATCACATTGGCTTGATTACTGTAGTCATATAGTAAGGCTTAATATTTAATAGACACATCCTTCTCACTTTATCTTCAAAAGCATTTTAGTTATTCTAGTTTTTTGCCTTTTCATATAAATTTTAGAATAATTTTGTCTATATCACAAAAAAGTCTTGCTGGAATTTTGACATAAATTAAGTTAAACCTTGCTATGGACAGAATTGTGTCCCTGACAGATTTATAGGTTAAATCCTTAACCCACAATGTGTTTGGAGATAGGGTATTTAGGAGATAATTAAGGTTAAATTAGGTCATAAAGATGGGACCATGCTATGCTTTGGTTATGGTTTGTCTCCATCAAAACTTATGTTGAAATTTGATCCCCAAGGTGGTGGTTTTGGGAGGTGGGGCCTAGTGGGTCTAGTATTTGAGTCATGAGAGCCAATTCCTCATAAATGACTTGGTGCTATTCTCATGAGAGTCCTCTTTCTGGCAAGATTATATTAGTATTCATAGGAATGGATTAGTTCCCATGAGAGTAAGTTGTTAAAAAGCTAGAAACCCTTTGGATTTTGCCTGTTTGCATGCATCTGTTTCCCCTTTAACCTTCATAGTGTTATGATGCAGCACAGAAGGTCTCAGCAGAAGCCAGGGTCATGCCCTTGAACTTCCCAGCCTTCGGACCCATGAGCTGAATAAACCTTTTTTCTTTATAAATTACCTAAACTTAGATGTTGTGTTATACCCACAAAAAAACAGATGAGATAGGCCATAATCTGATAGGAATGTGGCCTTACAAAAGAGGAATATCTGTTCCTCACTTATTCTGTCTCTGCCAGGTAAGGACACAGTGAGAACATGGCCATCTGTAATCCAAGAAGAGAGCCTTCACCAGACACCAACACTGTTGGCACCTTGATCTTGGATATCCAGTCTCCAGAACTGTGAGAAATAAATTTCCATTGTTTAAGCCACCTAGTCTATGGTATTTTGTTAGGGCAGCCAAAGAAAACCTGTACATCAATTTAGAGAAAATTGACATCTTTACTATGCTGAGTCTCCCAACCCATGAACATGGTGTATCTCTCCCTTTATTTAGGTCTTATTTGATTTCCTTCATTAGCATTTCCAGCATATAAGTCCTGTACGTATTTTGTTAGATTTACACGTAAGTACTTACATTTTTCAGCAACTGTAAATGACAGTTCTTTTTTTCAGCACTTAAAAATGGGACCATTTTCTGGCCTTCATGGTTTCTGGTGAGGAATCCACTGTTACTTAATACTGTTTTTCCCCATAAGTAAAATATCTTCTCTCACTTACAGCTTTTAATATTTTTTATTTGTCATTAATTTTCACAAGATTGGCTACAATATGTCTTGGTGTGGACATCTTTGAGTTCATCTTGTTTTCAGTTTGCTCAACTTCTTGAATCTTTAGGTTTGTCTTTTGCCAAAGTTTGAAAGTTTTAGCCATTATTTATTTGAATATGTTTACAACCCCACTGTTGCTACTTTCCTTCCAGAACTTCGATCACATGAATGTTAGGTATTTTAAGTCTCACAGGTCCATAAGGGTTGGTTCTTTTTTGCGGTTGTCTCATTTATTTTTTTTCTCTATTGTTCAGATTGGGTAATTTTTATTATTTAACCTTACAATTTTTTTGGTTCCTCCATTTTGCTGTTGAGACCAACTATTTGGTGTTTTTATTTTGATTATTATAATTTTCAGTTCTAAATGTTTCAGTTAGTTTTTCTTTATGTTCTTTATTTGATCAGATGGTACTTTTTCATTTGTTTATATTGTGTTCATAATTTCTCTTCCAACCATTTTATAATGACTACTTTAAAATCTTTTCAGCATCTCCGTCATTTCAGTGTTGGTGTTTATTGATTATCCTTTTTCATTCAAGTTGAAATTTTTCGCAAGTGACAATGCCACCATGTTTCTTCTCTGCCTATTGTGATTCTAGTGCTTGGCTGGAGACTGGGATGTTAATTCTCTGGGGCAGGAAAGAATCTTGGAGGAAAGAGAGAATGCCTTCTGGCAAAGCCTCAATTCTTTCAGCCTAATAAGTTAGAAATGCTTGGTAGATGCTACTCTAGAGGGGATGGAAATTTGCAATTACTTTTCTAGCTTTGCAATCCAGCATGTTGCATCTCTGCCTTTTGCCTTCACAACTTACTAAGAGCATCAGTAATTCAATTTCACCCCTTGTTTCTAGTAAGGAAAGTATAAAGACAACTGTAATTTGACCCAGAAGTCCTGGGGAACAGGTTGTATGTGGAGAGTGCCACCATGGGGCACTCCTTTTATTTTAGGTTTTTTATTTTTTAGATGGAGTAATACTCTGTGGCACAGGCTGGAGTGCAGTGGTGCGATCTTGGCTCACTACAACCTCCACCTCCTGGGCTCAAGTGATTCTCCTGCCTCAGCCTCCCAAGTAGCTGGGATTACAGGCATGTGCCACCATGTCCAGCTAATTCTTGTATTTTTAGTAGAGATGGAGTTTCACCATGTTGCCCAGGCTGGTCTTGAACTCCTGACCTCAAGTAATCCGCCTGCCTCGACCTCCCAAAGTGCTGGGACTATAGGCATGAGCCATATATATATATATATATCTGGGGTGTAACACATTAATTTTTCTATCAATGAAATGTAAAGTGATCTGGGCTTCAGTCTTTGCAATCTCCAAGTTACCCCCTTTACTGCAGCCAATATGACTTATTTCCCTTGTCTCTATTTCCAGCCTAGGCTTTTGCACTGAGCTACTGACCCATATAAACAGCTGTCTATGTAACATCTTTTGGATGTTTCAAATACACTATCTTCAAAGTGATACAAATGATCCTCCCACTGAAACCTGCTTCTCTTTTAGAATTTCTTTTCTTTTTCTATTTATTTATTTATTTATTTATTTATTTATTTATTTATTTGAGACAGAGTCTAGCTCTGTCACCCAGGCTGGAGTGCAATGACGTGATCTCGGCTCACTGCAACCACCTCCGCCTCCCAGGTTCAAGCAATGCTCCTGCCTCAGCCTCCTGAGTAGCTGGGATTACAGGTGCATGCCACCACACCTGGCTAAGTTTTGTATTTTTAGTAGAGACAGGGTTTCACCATCTTGACCAGACTGGTCTCGAACTCTTGACCTCGTGATCTGCCCGCCTTGGCCTCCCAAAATGCTAGGATTACAGGCGTGAGCCACCATGCCCAGCCTTATTTTCTTTTTCTTAAAAGAAATGACTACCCAGCTCTAGTAATGCACTAATCGGAGTCTGTCATTTCCTTGACCTCACAGCCTCTTAACTGGTTTTCTTGCTTCTACTTCTGTTCCTCTCCACAGTTCTCTACCTAGCAGCCAAAAGAGCTTACTAAAATACAAGTCTGATCACATCAAATTCCTGCTTAAAATTTTTTTAATGGCTTCCCATTGCTGTTAGAATGCCCTGAATAATTTGCCTACTTTTACCCTTCCCAATTTATTTTCTTTTCCCCCATGTCCTATCGAGTGACAGTGATGGATATTTTGCCTCCAAGATGTATTCTGAATGTATCTATTTATTTCCATCTTCAGTGCTACCACTCCATTTCAAGCTACCATTTTTTTCTTTACTGTATGTTCATTTTGTGGTGACTAATTACCTAGATTTCCTGATTATACGCTTGTTTCCCTTTATCTACCTCTGTTTAGCAGTTACAATAATTTGTTAAACATAGATATGCTCATGTGACTACTTCTTTTACCCCCTCTTTCATATAAAGCATAGAATCTCATCTTTATAGTATAGCACACAAGGCCCTCCATGATCTGACTTCATCCCTATATTTTCAGCCACACTACAGCATTAATTTACCCTGTACTGTAGTTTTAACAATAATTATGATAATAATAGTACCAAATACTACAAACAGTTACTGATTACTAACCCTCTTCAATGCACTAACCCCGTAAATATATTACCTCTAATTCTCAAAACAGTCTTCCTACTTATGTAACTGCTACTCTAGGCATTATTAATTGTAATGCTGATTATTTGTTTGAAATGAAAATGTCATGTTAAGTGATTATCTTTCTGTTTCAAGTTTATTAAAATTTTATGAGGAAAACAATGTGGAATTTGATAAAAACCTTTTTATATCTACTAAGATGATGTCTCTATCCATTCAGGCTGCTATAACAGAATACCTTAGACTGGGAAATCTATACAGAATATAAATTTATTTTACACAGATCTGGAGACTGGGAAGTCCAAGATCAAGGTGCTAATAGATTCAGTGTCTGGTCAGGGCTTGTCTCTGCTTCTCAGAGGGCACCTTCTCACTGTGTTCTCACATGATGGAAGGAGCAAATGCTGTATCCTCACATAGCAGAAGGGCAAAACAACTCCCTTGAACCTCTTTTATAAAGATACTAATCCCATTCATGAGGGCTTTGCCCTAATCACTTAATCACCAAATAAAGGCCCCACCTCTTAATACTATCACATTGATGATTACGTTTCAGCATATGAATTTGGGGGGACACATTCAGATCACAGCAGATGGTCATATAGATAATTTTGTTACTTTATTGATGTGGGATATATTATGGCTGCAGATTGCTAATTAAAGGATGTGACATTTGAGGAATTACTCCTACTTGTTATCATGGTATTTTAATCTTTTAATATGCTGTTAGATTTGTTTGAGTTTATTTAGCGTTTTAAAATCTATATTCATAACTGAGATGGGTTAATTGAGATGAGTCAATACCTTTTTATGTATGTATGTGTGCACATGCAGATATGCATGTGTGATGTCTTTATAAGCTTTGTTATCAGAGTTGTACTACCCTCATAAAACTGGTAAGCCTACACAATATTCTCATAATATTTTTGTTTAGTATCTGTCCCTCCCAGTAGATTATAGCCTCTGTGAGGACAGAAAGCAAGTCTAGGGTAATCCTAGCACAGTACTTGGCACACTAAAATTAATACGTAAATATTTGCTGAATGTTTAAATGAATCCTGGTTTTGTAGACAGGAAAGTGAGGCTCGGCATATTAAAATTAATATGTAAATATTTGCTGAATGTTTAAATGAATCCTGGTTTTGTAGACAGGAAAGTGAGGCTCAGAGTATTTAAGCAATGTGGTCAGGATCCTATAGTTAGTAAATGGTAAAGCCGGTCCTAAGATAACTATAAACAGAATAAATAGAATCTAATGGCCAGGAGTTGGGTAGGAAAGTAGGGTGCATGGATTGGAAATTTGAGGTTTTGTGGTTAGAATTTAAAAAACGCAAAATCAAATCTCAAAGTCATCTTCTCTTGTTTTGGTTCAGACTTACGGAGTCTATTCTGACTTCAGAGGCCGTGCAAGCTTCCACTTTATCATATGGCCTCCCCAACCTACAGCTTTATTGCATAATGTATTGTCTTGGGCACCAGGATGTCTGATCCTCCCGTTCGTATATATATTATGTGTTGTCACTCATATCCGTACATTTGCCCATGCTGTGCTCTATGCCTGAAATGCCATTTCTCCTTTATGTAGCCCACTCTTACTAATCCTTCAAATTCTTCTTGCTCTGAGAAGCTTTGTCAGGCTCCTGCTTTCCCCACAGCATCAATCAAGTGTTTTATTCTTGTGTATATTCAGCACTCTGTGATTATTCCATTCCAGCATTTATCATACTGTTACAACTGTGTGTGTTTAATGGTCTCCCTTCCTGATAGGTTGTGAGCCTACCTGAGGTCAGGAACCATGTCTTTCCCCCCTAGTGCCTGGAAGTGCTTGGCATATTTTAAGGACTTACTAATTGTTTCTTGAATATATGAATCCATGGACAGACAAATGAATGAACAACAAAATAAAATTGCTCTTTTCATACCCGAAAACAGCTATCTTTTGTGAAGGGAACGGGGCAAGAAAACATGCTCATTCCTTCCACTTGATGCGCGTGGCTGAGATCTCTCCACTGTCAACGGTTTAGGAAACATTAGGGCTGGAACAGATGGCCTCGCTATGCTGTGAGGCATGCTAAAGGGTGCTCTGAACAATACAGCTTCCACTAGTGTGCCACACTGCCTGGAATGCTGCCACCACAGCCATTCCTTTGGGGTAAATACTGTCTCCAGATGGCCACTCCTAAAATGTACATATATTATCTGAGAAGAGTAGCCCTGTAAATTATCACTCTTTCCTTTACCCACTTAGATTTTACTGGGAATGGGATATAATATATAGAATGGTTGAATCTGGGTGGCAGTGGGGTAGTTCCATTGGATGGAATTTTCCTTGTCTGTAATTATTTATCTATCCATGAGATTAATATGTGTCTCCCCCACTATACTGTGAGCTCCATGAAGGCAGAGAGATGTCTCCTTTTTTACTCAGTACCCAGTGTAATACTATATATACTGACCTATATATAGTAGATGTTCAATAATGTTTGACGACTGACTGATACTTTGGTCACATACCACTTTGTATGTACTTATAGACCTTATATCATTGAACCTCATTTGTTTATTTACATTTTATCAGACCTTGCTTTTATGCAGCATCACTCAAATTGAGGAACATTAAACCTGTGGGTTTAGACTGCCCATCCCAGCATCCAATCTGACCAGTGCAGGCCGGGCATGGTGGCTCACGCCTGTAATCCCAGCACTTTGGGAAGCCAAGGCAGGCAGATCACGAGGTCAGGAGATGGAGACCATCCTGGCTAACATGGTGAAACCCTGTCTCTACTAAAAATACAAAAAAAAAAAAAAATTAGCTGGGCGTGGTGGCGAGCGCCTGTAGTCCCAGCTACTCAGGAGGCTGAGGCAGGAGATTGGCGTGAATCCAAGAGGTGGAGCTTGGCGTGAGCCAAGATCATGCCACTGCACTCCAGCCTGGGCAGCAGAGCGAGATTCCATCTCAAAAAAAAAAAAAAAAAACAGAAAATAAAAAAATCTGACCAGTCCAGGATCTATATTACCAAGTGGAGCACTGACTTGTTTTACTTCCTGGTAATTAGTTATGTGTGTGTAGACCAAATCTCAGAGCCCCTGTGTGCTTAAGGAGCCACAGCATGTCTACTAATCCCTGCTGTTCTGATCTTCAAATAACCCTGATTGGCTCTTTCCATATTTCCATCCCCACTTTCATGGGATTGGATCATGCTTTCTGTACCCTCAGATTCTGGCTATGTCCCTGTATTATAAGATTGGATAATGATAATTTTAGAGTGTGAGCTTCTAACTGTCAGGTACTTTGTTATATTCATTGCTACACTCCTGATGCCCAGTAAAATGCTGGGCATGAAGTAGGTGTTCAATAAATGCCATTCAGATGAATGAATGATGAAACCCTTTCCAGAGAAGGTAAGCCTTCTGTGTGTGTGTGTATGTGTGTGTGTGTGTGCGCGCGTGTAGATCTTGGACTGTAGTAGTAATAGCTATCATGTATTGCTTTCATATTCTATGCCAAGTCCTTTGCTAAGCATTTTAAGAACTTTAAAAAAGTTGGCATAATGATGCCTATGAAGCAGGTAGTATTATCTCCATTTTACAGATTCCTAAACTGAGGCTCAGAGACATTAAGCAATATGACTAAGGTCACAGGGTAGGTTGTGGAGCAAACCCATATTGTTATGATTCCAGAGCCCCCATACTTTCCATTTTATCTTATGAGAGAGTAGTGCATTGGTGACAGTGGGATGGCAATTTGGTGGGGGCACAGATGAGTTAGGGAGGCGGTAAGTGTAGTAAAGAGACTTTATTTCCTGAAATATTTGCCAAGTACCAGCTCTGTTGCCCTTTGAGTCTGAAGCTGCTGCTACCCTCAGAAAAGTCAAGCTGTCCATCTCTGAGATGTATGTGGCTCAGTGAGCACTGAGATCAGACAGGACAGAGAAGGTGGAGAGGTGTTGATTGGCTATGCTGGGAGGTGGCTCTGTTTTTTACTGCCTGCTCTGTGCAGGCTAGTCAAGGTGCTGGGAATTTGTGTTTACATGAGATTTTAAGTTGAGGAAAAGATTATTATTATTATTATTAGTTCTGGGGTACACATGCAACCTATGCAGGTTTGTTGCATAGGTATACATGTGCCATAGTGGTTTACTGCACCTATCAACCCATCACCTAGGTATTAAGCCCAGCGTGCATTAGCCATCCTTTCTAATACTCTCCCTCCCCCAACCCTACCCCTCAACAGGCCCCAGTGCTTGTTATTCACCTCCCCATGTCCATGTGATCCCATCATTCAACTCCCACTTATAAGTGAGAACATGCAGTGTTTGGTTTTTTGTTCCTGCTTTAGTTTGCTAAGGATAAAGGCTTCCAGCTTCATCCATGTCCCTTGAAAGGACATGATCCATTCCGTTTTATGGCTGCATAATATTCCATGGTGTATAGGTACCACATTTTCTTTATCCAGTCTATCATTGATGGACATTTGGGTTGACTCCATTTCCTTGCTACTGTGAATAGAGCTGCAATGAACATACATGTGTATGTATCTTTGTAACATAATGATTTGTATTCCTTTGGGTATATACCCAGTAATGGAATTGCTATTTCCTATTTCTGGTTCTAGCTCTTTGAGGAATCACCTATTTCCGGTTCTACCTCTTTGAGGAATTGCCACACTGTCTTCCACAACTGAGGAAAAGATTTTAATTAATTTGGGATTATCTGCTTGATTCCCCAAGAGAAAAACTCAAATGAATTTATCTATAAAATTTAATCCCCCCCATCTCATTCCTTCACCAGCTCTGTCTCTCAGCAGTACATCTGATGAAATCTTTTTGGGGTAATTTATTATACTTAGGAATAACTGGTGGCGGGAGGCTGGAATTTGAATGGAAAGGAAGCCAAAATATGAAAATAATTGTGTAAAAAATTTTTAAAAAATATCTGAAACTCAAAGGAAATACTGAATTATGGGGAAACCAACTCATACACTTAGCTTTTGCCAGGTTGGCTGGTTTGGAGGTGGTGGACATACTGGGTTAGCTGGCATATTATAAATAATCTAGCTTCTTGCTTTCTACCCAGGATGCTAGGGACTTAATCTAGCTGAAATACATTCTAAGGAAAAATTGGACCAGCCTACTGTGGGTGGAAATTGCAGGTGGCACTGCTTTTGTTAACAGTGGAGGGTGTCCAGGTTCTTGGCATCTGGAACAAAGAATTGGACAAAACATATAAACCAAGCAAGGAAAGAATGAAGGGACTTATTGAAAATGAAAGTACACTCCACAGTGTGGGAGCGGGTTCAAGCATAGAGGCTCAAGGGCCCCGGTACAGAATTTTCAGAGCTTAAATACCCTCCAGAGGATTCCATTGGTTACTTTGGGTATGCCCAATGTAAGTGGAGAGGATGAAGTAAAGTTACAAAGTCATTTACTTGGCCTACACCCTATGGAGAGGATATTTCCTGTCATAGCTGAAGTTTGAATCGGCCTTATGTTCCCTGTCTCCAGACCCTATTTTCCTGCCCCATCTTCCCTCTGAGAGATGTAATCCCCATAAATCTTTATGGGAGGCAGAGGGACCAATGGTCTTTTTTCTGTAACTGCTTCATGCTGGCTTCAGGTGTAGTTCCTGCCTATTGAGGATCATGGAACTTTCACCCTGCTCTATGTAGTGGAAGCAGAATAGCTTCTTGATGACCAGGGGTGGTGTCTTCACCTGGAACTGACTGTAACCTTCGTTGCATGATTATCTGAAACTTGATGATCTCTAGGTGAGAGGTAAAGAATTTGGTTAAAAGATTTAATGGGAACTTCAGGGGGTGGATAGCTATGCTGTCAGAAATGTTTGTTATAGAGATTTGCAGGACAAAAAACAAAACCTGGTCAGTTCTAGAATCTTACGTGTTTCCTTAAAGTCTGAACACAAACGACCCCATTTTGGCTTGATTTGGTCTGTTGGGGCCTAGTGCATGAGCTCAGTCCAAAACAATGGCCTCCCAGAACTTTGTTTAAAAAATTCCCCCTTTTTGGTCAGGTTCTCACTTAGGTGAGAGTGTGACCAAAACTTGGGGCCATAGCGCCACTCTCAGTTTCCATCATTTTGGGTTCCCAGTCTCAGCACACCACTTATAGGTTACAATGTCCTCATGGTTGCACATTTCTTTCAGCTTTTGTAATTCCAGTAGAAGAGAGATCATTTGACATTCTAGAGATGGCTGCATGCAAGCATTTAAAGCCTTTGAGAGAATACAGCACACCAGGGAGACTATTATTATGACTATCGGGTGGATAATACCAGAAGTTTGAAGTATGCTCCTTACCCAGGATCACCATAAACCAAACCACCTAGAATTAAATAGATTAAAGAACGAGCTAGATAAAAAGTCTATTTGCTTAACTAAGCAATTTTTTTTTCAGTCCCCTACCGTTGAGTTTCTATAATCTTCATTTGATGTATTTCCCCATAGGCCACAAGTGCCAGCAGCTGCACAGGTACTTTTGTTTAGCCAGTTCTATTATTTAGCATAACTTTCTTTTTTTTTTTTGAGACGGAGTCTCGCTCTGTCACCCAGCCTGGAGTTCAGTGACGTGATCTCGGCTCACTGCAAGCTCCGCCTCCCGGGTTTACACCATTCTCCTGCCTCAGCCTCCCGAGTAGCTGGGACTACAGTCACCCGCCACCTCGCCCGGCTAGTTTTTCGTATTTTTTAGTAGAGACGGGGTTTCACCATGTTAGCCAGGATAGCATAACTTTCTAAAGAGAATTTAAAGTCTGTTGTGTAACGATAGCCTTTCATGTAGAATTTGTTATAGAGCCTATCATGAGGGATGCATTTCTAATCATTGCTTCTTTTACTTTAAACCATGGAAAAAGGGCCTAATAAGTTAGGATAACCTAATAAGTTATTAATAACCCAGGATGTGGGTTAAGAGGAGTGATCCAGTGTGTTGTTCTTGACCGATTATGAGGCAACATATGTACTGTTAAAGTTTCTTACCTACATTGGGCCTTCACCTTTTATCTATCAAAGTATAAGCTTATCCATGTATAAGGCTGGCTGAAAACTCCTTCACAAATAAAAGTGCACCCCATTAGTGCATGTAACAGACCCCTTTTCCACTTCTATTGTTCATAGAGGCATAAGCACGGAAAATTCTTCAAAGATAAGAGCTTCATGATAATAGAAGTCTTAATCTGTGAACTTGGGAAAATATATTCACATCAAGGATGCCATCTTCTTCTTTGGAGAAATGTCCCCGGTTAGTTTAACCTTAAGGGTTCCAGTGGGTGTACAGTTCCAAGAGTGTGGAGGGACCCTTCTTAGTTGTGAGACCATGAACCCAAAGCCCAAATCCCCAAGTTTTATTGTGGTCTGGACGGCAAGGACAGTCTTTCTGTGATGTTTCCAGAAGATTCAAACCATAAAAAGTTTTCTTTACCTGGTGAAAATACACTGTAGCATAATAATCTACTGTTATAACAACTCTCTTGCATGGGAAAGCTTTTATACCACCAGAAAACATGCATTGAAAATAACAATAGAATGAAATCCCTTTATACAATGTTTAAATGGCTGACCACGTGATCAAATGTACCTGAAGCTTTAATTGTTTTTCCAGGAATATGGGACCAAGCATTGGTTATAAATTATTTTAAACAATTTTAGTATCAGGTGGTTTAACATGAAAATCTGACAAAGTATTTTCTTGGTATTTAATTTTTGTTCTGCTTGGGTTAGAAGATTTATACAAGGAAATTTGGTTATTTCTGTGGTTTACAATAACTTAACATAATAATCATAATTACAATTGATAGCGTATACTATTTTAGAAATCCCATACAATTTTGGAACATATATTAATATTATTCACAAAAATATGACCTAAAGGAGATTGAACATCATTTTGGCAATCCCATGTACCTAAACATGTCAGATAATCCTGTTTACCTCCTTTCTGGATGATTCCAAGGGCCCTTTGATCCATCCAGAAAGCCAGGCATTAGGAAAGACAATTTTGTAACTGAAGTGTGATTTTGGAATTCTATGTTACCATAAATTATTTATTTTGCCAAAATGATGTTTCAGAAATTTTAAAGAAGCAAAAACCTTTTATAACCTTTTACCAAAAAAACCCACATTCTACTGCTTTTACACACCTTGCATGTAAAATTGTTTCTAGTAGTCTTCATTGCATATTACAATGGTGACTCTTAGCAATTTTAACTTTAATGTAAAACCTGGTAAGTTATGTTCTGATAAGGTTTGGCTATTTCCAGCATAGCTAGGGGCGTGGCCAACTCCACATGTCCTCAGGACTTACCTAACTGGAAAGCAGGCAAGTTAAACAATTTTCAAAAGCCAAAGAAGCAGTTTAGCAAACCTAATACTTGAACATAATTTAGACCACATATTTACATTTTGAAGACATTGTAGTTTACCAATAATCTTTAAAATCCTCTTTATTTCTCAAAGATTGCTAAAATCACGTGAACTAAAAGGCATTACACTTTCTACTTTTCTAACAAAATATTTAATTTAAGCTCTTATTATTATTAAACTAATTAATTCAAAACTTTACACAGGAGTTAAACAGTGACTTTCACTTTATGTATTTAACCAGTTGGCACAGTTAAAGAGGTCAGAGACTGACTGGTAAGAAATTCTTACCCTTTTGCCTGCATGCCAGGTTTCTAGACTCTCTCCCTGAGCGGTCCTAGTGACCCTGCTTGACTGTATGCAAACACACACATTGCCTTGAATTAAGAATATTCATGGGGCTGAGCGTGGCGGCTCACGCCTGTAATCTCAGCACTTTGGGAGGCTGAAGGGGACGGATCACGAGGTCAGGAGATCGAGACAAGCCTGGCTAACACGGTGAAACCTGTCTCTACTAAAAATACAAAAAATTAGCCCGGTGTGGTGGTGGGTGCCTGTAGTCCCAGCTACTCAGGAGGCTGAGGCAGGGGAATGGCGTGAACCCCGTAGGCGGAGATGGCAGTAAGCTGAGATTGCACCACTGCACTCCAGCCTGGGTGACAGAACGAGACTCTGTCTCAAAAAAAAAAAAAAAATATATATATATATATATATATATCAAGCAGTTTATAAATTTTAGAGAAATTAGGCAGAGAAAGAGATAGGACTAAAATTATATTTATGAGACTCTTTTCAACGTTCTTTTTTTTTTTTTTTTTCTGAGATGGAGTCTCGCTCTGTCGCCCAGCCTGGAGTGCAGTGGCCGGATCTCAGCTCACTGCAAGCTCCGCCTCCCGGGTTTACACCATTCTCCTGCCTCAGCCTCCCGAGTAGCTGGGACTACAGGCGCCTGCCACCTTGCCCGGCTAATTTTTTGTATTTTTTAGTAGAGAGGGGGTTTCACCGTGTTAGCCCAGATGGTCTTGATCTCCTGACCTCGTGATCCACCCGTCTCGGCCTCCCAAAGTGCTGGGATTACATTTTCAACATTCTTAAAGCATCAGGAAGCCTAAAATTCAAAAAGTTAGTTTATAAGGACAGAAAGCTGGTGTGCTCCATTAATTCTTGTAGCTCAATAAAGGTAGTTTAGGAATTCCAAATAAATGGAACAAATGATGACTTGCTAGAAATGCAAAGGAAACAAAGTAACTATTCACAGAATCAAATAAAAGCCTTCCACTAGGAACTAAAAAAAATCATGGTTTTATATATGTGGACACACAAGCAAAGCCAGAAAAGAATAAACAGCGAACAAATGAAAACTAGAAGCAAAAACAAATACACAGGAAACCAACCCTAAATTTTTATACTCAATTCACCCTGAAGGCTACAGTGTTACCTAGGACGCCTCCCAAAAACCCACTGTATTAGTCTGTTTTCATACTGCTGATAAAGACATACCCAAGATTGGGAAGAAAAAGAGGTTTAATTGTACTGTGGTTCTACATGGCCGGGGAGGCCTCAGAATCATGGCAGGAAGCTAAAGGTACTTCTTACATGGTGGCAGCAAGAGAAAATGGGGAAGATGCAAAAGCAGAAACACCTGCAAAAAACATCAGATCTTGGGAGATTTATTCACTACCTCAAGAAGAGTATGGGGGAAACTGCCCCCATGATTCAAATTATCTCCCACCTGGTCCCTCCCACAACACATAGGAATTATGGGAGTACAATTCAAGATGAGATTTGAGTGGGGACACAGAACCAAACCATATCATTCTGTCCCTGGCCCTTCCAAATCTCATGTCCTCACATTTCAAAATCAATTATGCCTTCCCAACTGTCCCCCCAAAGTCTTAACTCATTTCAGCATTAACTCAGAAGTCCACAGTCCAAAGTCTTTTATGAAACAAGGCAAGTCCCTTCCACCTAAGAGCCTGTAAAATCAAAAGCAAGTTAGTTACTTTCAAGATACAATGGGGGTAAAGGCATTGGGTAAATACAACCATTCCAAATGATGGAAATTGGCTAAAACAAAGGGGCTACTGGCCCCATGCAAGTCCAAAATACAGCAGGGCACTCATATCTTAAAGCTCCAAAATAATCTCCTTTGACACCATGTCTCACATCTGGGTCATGCTGAGGCAAAAGTGGTGGGTTCTCATGGTCTTGGGTAGCTCCACCCTTGTGACTTTGCAGGGTGCAGCCTCCCTCCTGGCTGCTTTCCCCAGCTGGCATTGAGAGTCTGCAGTTTTTCCAGGGACATGGTGCAAGCTGTCAGTGGATCTAATATTCTCGGGTTTGGAGGATGGTGGCCCTCTTCTCACAGCTCCACTAGGCGGTGCCCAAGTAGGGACTCTGTGTGGAAGCTTCGACCCCACATTTCCCTTCTGCACTGCCCTAATAGAGGTTCTCCATGAGCTCCCCGCCCCTGCAGAAAACTTCTGCCTGGGCATCCAGACATTCCCATACATCTTCTGAAATCTAGGCAGAGGTTTCTAAACATCAATTCTTGACTTCTGTGCACCACAGGCTCAACACCACATGGAAGTTGCCAAGGCTTGGGGCTTGCACCCTCTGAAGCCATGGCCTGAGCTCTATATTGACCCCTTTCAGTCATGGCTGCAGCAGCTAGGACGCAGGGCACCAAGTCCCTAGGCTGCACACAGTACCGGGACTCTGGACCTGGCCCATGAAACCATTTCCTCCTAGGCCTCTAGGCTTGTGATGGGAGGGGATGCCATGAGGACCTCTGACATGCCCTGGAGACATTTTCCCCATTGTCTTGGGGAATTAACCTCATTACTGTAGCTGGCTTGAATTTATCCTCAGGAAATGGGTTTTTCTTTTCTAATATATGGTCAGGCTACAAAATTTCCAAACTTTGATGCTCTGTTTCCCTTTTCAAGTGAAATGCTTTTAACAGCATCCAAGTCACCTCCTGAATGTTTTGCTGCTTAGAAATTTCTTCCACCAGATACCCTAAATCATCTCTCTCAAGTTCAAAGTTCCACAAATCTCTAGGGCAGGGGCAAAATGCCACCAGTCTCATTGTTAAAACATAACAAGAGTCACCTTTGCTCCAGTTCCCAACAAGTTCCTCATCTCCATGTGAGACCACCTCAGCCTGGACCTTATTGTCCATATCATTATCAGGCTTTGGTCAAAGCCATTCAACGAGTTTCTAGGAAGTTCCAAAGTTGCCCACATTTTTCTGTCTTCTTCGGAGCCCTCCAAACTGTTCCAACCTCTGATTATTACCCAGTTCCAAAATCGCTTGCACATTTTTGGGTATCTTTTCAGCAATGCCCCACTCTATTGGTACCAGTTTACTGTATTAGTCCATTTTCACACTGCTGATGAAGACATACCTGGCTGGGCATGGTGGCTCATGCCTGTAGTCCCAGCACTCTGGGAGGCTGAGGCAGGTGGATCACTTGAGGTCAGGAGTTTGAGACCAGCCTGGCCAACATGGTGAAACCCCATCTCTACAAAAAAAATACGAAAATTACCCAGGCATGGTGGCACACACCTGTAGTCCCAGCTACTCGTGAGGCTGTGGCAGGAGAATCACTTGAACCGAGGAGGCAGAAGTTGCAATGAGCCAAGATCATGCAACTGCACTGCAGCCTGGGTGACAGAGCAAGACTCCATCTCAAAAACAAACAAAAGACATACCTGACAATGTGAAAAAAAAAAAGAAGTTTAATTGGACTTACAGTTCCACATAGCTGGGGAGGCCTCCAAATCATGGCAGGAGGCAAAAGTCACTTCTTATATGGAGGCAGCAAGATAAATTGAGGAATATGCAAAAGCAAAAACCATTAGATGTTGTGAGACTTATTCCCTACCACAAGAATAGCATGGGGGAAATTGCCCCCATGATTCAAATTATCTCTCACTGGATCTCTCCCAAAACACATGGAAATTATGGGAGATGAGATGAGATTTGGGTGGGGACACAGAGCCAAACCATATCACCCACACAATGAATATTTTATTCCTGATTCACAATTTGATATCCTAAATTCACCAATATTATTATACATTCTGTGCAATCAAGAAATTCACTTTGGGCACATGACCAGTAAGTACTCTAGCACTATCCACGCAAAATGATAAACATAGTGTGAAGCAATGCAAGTATGTAGGTGAAATTTGGCTCCACACTAAATACAGCTTTATGCATACCTATATTAAAGAATTTCCAAACTGCCGATGCATTTATTTACAATACTTCCTGTTTTACTTTAATCAAGACTAAGAGCTTTAACTAAGAAATTCTTTGTTTGTTTCTTTTTGAGATGGAGTCTCACTCTGTTGCCCAGGCTGTAGTGCAGTGGTGTGATCTTGGCTCTCTGCAACCTCTGCTTCCTGGGTTCAAGTGATTCTCCTGCCTCATCCTCCCGAGTATCTGGGATTATAGGCATTAGCCACCATGCCCGGCTATTTTTTTTGTGTGTGTGTATTTTTTGTAGAGATGGAGTTTCACCATGTTGGTCAGGCTGTTCTCGAACTCCTGACCTCAAATGATCTGCCTGCCTTGGCCTCCCAAAGTGTTGGGATTACAGGCGTGAGCCACTGTGCCTGACCAACTGTGAAAATGTTAATTAGCCAAATGTCTCCAATTCTCGACCAGGTTTTAAAGAATATTTTATTATTTAGACTTTTCCACATCTTTGTCACCTATTTAATGATTCCTTATGACATTGTTTAATAAATAACCTTTTCAAATCTGTAATTTGATCTAACTTTTAGATAACTTCTGAATTAGACAAAATTAATCTTTTTTCCACTAATACCATAACCCTTTCTGGCATATTTGTATACATAATTATGTGTTAACTAGAATTTTATCTTTAGTAACCTAAAACTTTAGTGAAACCCTAAAAAGCAAGAAATACTGAACTATTAGATATGGCCATTTATAGATAAAAGCAACTCCACAATTTTAGAAACATACTTCCCCATATTACAATCCTTTCTTAATTGAAAATGACCCAGATATTAAATGAGCATCAAAAATAACTTTACGATTTTAAATTACACAAAAAGTTTACCTAAAACAATTATCCTATTTGCTGTACTTAGTTTTTCACTTTTAACAAGGGAGACATGAGACATCAATCAACATATATAAAATGAACATTGGTTTGGTCTGGAAAGGCAGGACTACTTGAAGCAGGGAGGGAGGCTGGGGCTTCCAGGTCACATGTTGGTGTGAGAGGAATGGCTGCATTCTTTTGAGTTTCTGATTAGGCTTTCCAAAGGATACAATCAGATATGCATTTATCTCAGTGAGACTTTGAATAGAACGAGAGGCAGGCTGGCCCCAAGCACCTCCCAGCTTGAATTAACACTGACATTTTAAAATATCTAGCAAAGACAAACATACAATTCAGAAAAAAATGTATGCTGACAATTCTGAAGGCATTTCTACTTCTATTCCACCAAAAATTTTAAAGCTGGTTTGTTTAGTACAGTTATACTTTAAGTCATGTGAACTTGAAAATTGCTTAGACTTATTTATTTAATTTATGAGGCTCTTTTACTTGTAAGCCAATTTTGGTAGACACAACCTATAACAATAAGTGTAGATACAAATAAACACAGCTAGACCTGTATACACACAAGTAAAGGAAGATCCAATAGCTTGGAACCTTATCCATGAGATAACAATATAAGCTTGCCAGTTTTACTTTGCCCCAGTAGATAATTCAATGAAGGCTGTGAACCAAAATTTTGGACAATGCATTATCCATGGGAGTTTGATATTTAAAGGCTGAACCTCCCCAGACTCCAAAGAGCAGTGGGGCCAAACTGTACAAAAGGAGGGTGTTACACACTAACCAGGCCTCCTGCTTAGAACTGCAGCACAAAAGCCTGGATACATGCAATGCCATTCCACTTTCCCATTCAACAGTAAATTCCAGATTCCAAACAATGTTGGGGCCAAACAGCATTGCAGCTATGAGAGAAAATTCTAAGCGGGGGCTTAGTACTAGACTTCAGAACCTCTGCCAGGAGCATCCCTTTTGGGCAGGTCGAGGTTTGCAGAACACTTGGAGCATCTTCCTGTGGGGTCTAATTTTAGAGTGTCAGATGTCTCTGACATTAGGTGGGCACCAGCACTACATACAGGTTTTTCCCTCCAGAGCATACTATGAACTTTATAAGAATAGCCATGAACTGTAATGAGAACTGGATGCTGGGTGTACCTCTTTGTTCCTTAGCCAGTTGAGTATAATAAGGGAAGAATTTACCATAGGAAAAGAAGGTTTAAGTCCCCTGAAATATGTGCAAATTTGCTTTGAGCTCTGCCACACATAGGGACCAGGGACCACGCGAGGAAAAGATTAAAAAAAAAAAAAAAGTCCTTCCACCTTCGGGGCAGGGCAATTATAAACAGCCACTGAAAGACCGAAATAGAATGAAAGGACTCTGGAGGCTGAGACAGGAGAATCATTTTAACCTGGGAGGTGGAGGTTGCAGTGAGCTGAGAACGCACTGTTGCACTCCAGCCTGCGTGATAGAGCAAGATTCTGTCTCAAAATAATAATAATAATAATAATAATAATAATAATAATAATAATAGAAAGAAAAAAACCCAAAAAGCCCCAGGTTCCTTAAGCAAACTGAGTGGTGGCAGTCAGGCTTCTCCATATGGAAACCCCTTAGTTTCACTGGCCATGGCCAGAAACCTGCAGTTGTCTCCATGTTTAGGTGCTGCCCACCAAAAGTCCCAAGTTGGAAAGGAAAAGAGAGAGAGAAAGCCCCTGTACGGAGCAGAAAGGAAAGGGAGAAAAATGAATCCCAAACTTTGAGCTTACTTCTTCCTCCTGGCTGGGTCACCAAAATATGTTAATGGTGGAAGGGGTCCAGGTTCTTGGCGTCTTGAACAAATGGACAAAATGTACAAGCAAAGCAAGGAAAGAATGAAGGAATTTATTGAAAATGGAAGTACACTCCACAGTGTGGGAGCAGGCCCAAGCATAGGGGCTCAAGGGCCCCATTACAGAATTTTGGGGAGTTTAAACACCCTCTAGGGAATTCCATTGGTTACTTGGGAGTACACCCTATGTAAATGGAGAGGATGAAGCAAAGTTACAAACTCATTTACTTGGCCTACACTCTATGGAGAGGGTATTTCCTGTCATAGCTGAAGTGTGAATTGAACTTATGTTCCCTGCCTCCAGACTGTATTTTCCTGCCTCACTTTAGAGCAGTGGAAAGCCAGTGACCTCAGGTCTAAGGAGATGTATATGGGGCAATTAGTTTACTGACCAGGACTAGTGGTAAGTCTGTCAGGTCTTGAATGCACTTTCCAAAACCAGTGGGCATTTGGCTTATTCAAAGGAGCTGCCAAGAAAGGGAAACAATTGAAATTATAGGGGAGCTTCCATGTGGTATTTCAAAGTTTTGACTTCCTAAGAGGGAAGTTGTTCCTTGGTAACAAGTAGCTATTGGTATTCTCTGTGTGCATCAGAAGACGCCTCACTACACCCAACATATTTCTTGTCATCAAATTAGACTGGTCCATGCTCAACCTATTCATTCTTGCCTTTGTGTCTTTTTTTTTTTTTTTTATGTTGTACCCTTTGCCTGGATTACTTTCCCTATTTTTTTTATGTGTAGGTAATTCTTCATCTTTCTCCGATTCCTCCTTTTCCTTTTCTTTCCCCTCCATCTTCTATTCTCTTTCCCCTTTCTCCTTCTACCCTTCTTCTGCTCTGAATAAACAAAAAAAACCAGTGATAATAAAATAATAGATTACATTTAATGTTTACTTAAAGAATTACTACAAAATCTGTATGCATGCTAAATAGAAGTTACCTGAATGATCTCTCTTTTGAGAAAATTTTTTCTTTTATAATCTCATGCATAAGGAATCTATCAACAGTTGAGGATCCAAAAATAGCTCTCAGATACTGCTTAAATGATTTCTAACCACTAACAAGAAGAAATATCCAAGGAGATTAAAGAAAAAGTAAAATTTATCTAATGGAGGAGAACATATGGATAACAATTAACTAGCACACACAGGGACTTGTGGCCACCCTGTAAAATGTGACAGGCACTGTGCTAAGTTCTTTAACTTTCATTATCTTGATTAATCCTCATAAAAACCCAGTGGGGAAGATATTATTGTTATCTTTATTTTAAAACAGATACAGACACTGGATTTCAGAAAGGTTAAGTAACTTGCTCAAATTCAGGTAGCTAAGAAATCGTGGGGTTGTAATTTTAACTCATGTTAGTTTTATTTCAGCACATCCAGCTCATAAAAACCTCCTTGGGAACTCTAACTCAGTAAGTCGGTTTATAATCTGAACTCATATAACACAGTCTGTACTACCCAATTTAAAACTCGAGTATATACTATCACAAATTATCTTTTGCCGGGCGCGGTGGCTCGGGCCTGTAATCCCAGCACTTTGGGAGGCCGAGACGGGCGGATCACGAGGTCAGGAGATCGAGACTATCCTGGCTAACACGGTGAAACCCCGTCTCTAATAAAAAATGCAAAAAACTAGCTGGGCGAGGTGGCGGGCGCCTGTAGTCCCGGCTACTCGGGAGGCTGAGGCAGGAGAATGGCGTAAACCAGTGAGGCGGAGCTTGCAGTGAGCTGAGATCCGGCCACTGCACTCCAGCCTGGGCGACAGAGCGAGACTCCGTCTCAAAAAA
>NC_045445.1:33417047-33481175 GCF_002776525.5 Piliocolobus tephrosceles | reverse complement strand
CAAAAAAAAAAAAAAAAAAAAAAAAAAAAAAAAAACAAATTATCTTTTAATTGCTTTATATATATAAGCTTTGTCTTTGCCGCTAGACTTAAGCTTTCTTTTATGTACAGTGCTGAGCATATAGCAGGTACATAGAACATACAATTCATCTTGAAGAAGGAAGCAAAGCTGTGGTTCTGGCAGTAGACGTTTCAGGAATGAGGGGTCTATGTTTATTCAAAATCAAAACAAGTGGATAAAGCATTAAAAAGTCCAGTCAAATAACTGTTATGTGTGGATTCGTTTGGGGAAAGCTGAGGTGAGGTCAAGGAACTAGATAATGCAAAAAGATAATTTGGCTGATTTTTCTCTTCATTGATTGACCAGTTGATGTAGAAATCACAGGTTTCACACATACAATCCCATTGACTATGTTGGCTGAAACATCCAGGTAATGGCGAATCATAGGGTAAATAAGACAATATCAGATAATTAAAGTTGGCTCTATAGATGCACCACATTCTATAAGTTGATCAATTCCTGAGAAGTACATGTTGATTCAAACCCTCTCTTTTATAACTTGGGTTTTCACTTCAGATGGGCTTCATCTTTGACTGGCAATGGTTTATTACATGTTAGCTTTAAATTTTTATCTTGCTCATCTCTCTGTCAATTACAAGTGACTTCTTTAAGAAGACTTAAGTTCAAAAAACAAAAATGAGACAGTGGTTATTTCTATTATGAAATCATTGACAAGAAGATTTCTATCCACAGTTTGCTTTATGTATATTAACTAGGATTGTATTTCTAAAATTTTCACTGATATATATATGGTCAATATGCACAAAATGTATACAAATTTTAATAATGTCTATTAAGTGAAAGAAGCTGTAATTAATCAATAAACCACCCATAAATGTATTGAGTTTTCGGTATTTGAAAGGACTCTTTGGTGAAAGGTTTTTGATGTGGGAATAACCACCTGTTATTTATTGGCATTTGTCTCTCAGAATTTTGCTCTGTTGAGTTTTCATAAAGTGAAGAATGCCTCTATACCAAGTTTTCTCAACTTTGGCACCATTAATATTTTGATCCAGTAATTTTCTGTTGCATGCGCATTCTTTCCTATTCACGTTGGCCATGGAGAGGGATATTCTGCATGGTCAGCTGTGTGCCTGTCAGTATGGAGAACTTCAGATAAAGGCTGATGTATGGTTTTTGTTTATACCAAACTACACATTTGTAGGCCTGATCTTGGTCATTAACCACTTTTTATTTATTTTTTAAATTGACAAGTGAAAATTCTACATATTTATGGTGTACAACATGATGTTTCAAAATATGTATACATTTTTGTGAAATGGCTAATTGAAAGTAATTAACAAATGCATTATCTTCCATACTATTTTTTTTTTGTAGTGAGAACACTTAAAATCTATTCTTAGCAATTTTCATAGTTACTATGGTGTACAATAGACCTCTTGAACTTACTCCTCCTAACTAAAATTTTGTATTTTTTGACCAACGTCACTAATCACTTTTGACTGAGTCCATGAAAATTATGCTGTTTGAGAGACTGAATGTGGTGCATATTCAGGTGGAGCCCATCTTATGCTGACTCTAGGATTAAACATTGTTGGTGGATTCTATTGCAGTATTTTCATGAAAAATAATTCATAATTCAATTTTAGCTGAGCTTGGTGAACTCACATTGCTCAAGCTTGATCCCCTAGCCTGAAGAGTGTGGGGAGTTCCAAAATGCCAGTGTATTCCTGCTGGGCAGTTATGCAAAATTTTCAGATATGAACTTTGGGTAGTTTGCAGATCAAGGATAGAGTGAAAACATAAACCCACGGTCTTTTCTTGGGTGAACAGCAGGTGCTATTGAAAGAGTATATAATTTGATCGCTGGTTTGTGACATTGGGTTTTTTTTTTTCCTTTTTTTGTGGGACAATACCTTTATTAAAGTCCAAGAACATTATCCTTTAAGCTTTTCCTCATGACTTGTGGATTCACTAGTTTAAAGAAAACACATACAAAGGGGAGAACTTATTTACATGATTCTGTTGTTAATTACAAGTTTTATTGTGATCAGCAGCAGTGAGCTGTTTTGGGCTTTTGGTGTGTGGGATGAGGGACAAATGGGCTATATCCCAAACAACCACACAAGGATGGAAAGTTTTAACCGGATCAAAGGGGACAGGGTACAACTGGGGTTCAAACAACTTATATATCAGGACTAAAAATTAATGTTGGTGCAGCAACTATAATAAAAATTTATGACAAGATGATAAAGGCAAGACCATAAAAAGAGAAACAATATTTTCCAACACTTAGTGAAGTGTTGAGGCAAGTAGTCTCTGAGCAGTTATTATCTAAGAAATCAGAATTGAAATACTGTCATGCACCACTGGGGTCCCCAAAACCCAGGCAATGGACCTGCACTGATGCGTGGCCTGGAACAGGGCTGCAGAGCAGGAGGTGAGCAGTGGGGCAGCAGGCATGACTGCCTGAGTGCCACCTCCTATCAGATCAGCTGCAGCATTAGATTCTCATAGAAGCACGAACCCTGTGGTGAACTGTGCATGTGAGGGATCTAGGTTGTGTGCTCCTTTTGAGAATCTAACGCCTGATCTGAAGTGGAACAGTTTCATCCTGAAACCATACCCACCACCATCCATAGGAAAATTGTCTTCCATGAAACTGGTCCCTGGTGCCAATAAGTTTGGGGACTACAGATGTAGAAGAAATAATAAAATTTGTTCCACAAATGATGTTAGGACTTAATTTAAAAGAAAAACTTTGCATGTAAATATATTTGGGATTCCATCTGGTGCAGAATTCACCAACTAGAGCTTCCAGCCATGTAACAGGCTGTCTAGTACAGAAATGATAACCCCTTAATTCAAGGTATTCAAGCCCAGTCCGGACTGTCATCTGTCACAGATGTTTTATAATTGCTGTACTAAATTAGGAGAAAGGCTGGGGAAAAAGCCATTGAGGTTCCTGATTCTATGATGATTTTGATATTCCAATTTCCACTTGAATATTACCAATAATAAATTAAATAATGAATTAAAGACTGGCATTCTTGTGCCTGAAAATCTTTAAGTCATTGGTGAACCTTCACTGTACACATTCTTTGGATTGATGTTAACAAGGTGGTGCCATTTCTTCATGAGTCTCATGTATATTCCACCTCCACAGAGTTGAGCATTATTTAACAAGTATTTATTGATTTAGTAAAGAGCATCCACAGTGTCTACACTGCTGCCTAGCATATAAAAAGCACTCATTTAATTTTCAGTAATGAAATAATGTGTGAGATTAAAAATAATGTTTGCTTCATCTATCATGTACTAGCCATAAGATCTTGAGCAAATTATGTAACATTGATAAGCTAGGGTTGGTTTCCTCAGTTTGCTTAAACTTGGGTTTTCTTTTTTTTTTATTATTATTATACTTTAAGTTCTAGGGTACATGTGCATAACGTGCAGGTTTGTTACATATGTATACTTGTGCCATGTTGGTGTGCTGCACCCATCAACTCGTCAGCACCCATCAATTCGTCATTTATATCAGGTATAACTCGACGTTGGGTTTTGTTATTCTTTACAAACGGCCCTTGATTGGTTATAGTCTAAAGAAGTATAGTTGTCCGAAAAGGCTGTATCAGGTAAGACAGTTTCTGCAATTTAATGCATTCAATTCCTTTCCTCATTCACCACTTACTAACAGTCAGTGTAGCATAATGTTTAAGACTATTGGCTCTCAAATCAAACTTTACCTATGGCACTTACTAGTTAGTTGGATGATCCTTGGTAGATTACTTAATCTTTTAAAACCTCGGGTTCCAATTTGTAAACTTGAGATGTGTAAATAGTATTCAACTCAAAATAATTGTTTTGAGGATTAAATCAAATAATGTATATAACGTACTCAGTACATACTCAATAGGTGTTGGCTATTACTAGTATTGTGTACCTATTATGTCACTGTATATCTACTAGGGGAGAGAAAACAAGGACATAAATAAATACAGCAGAATATGGCAGAAGGTGATATGTCACAAAAGAAGGAATGATAAAATACTTTGGTAGTTCAGAAGAGAATGGGAGTCCTTTTGGATGAAAAAAATGAAGCCAGAATCATGGAGGAAGTGACATCTAAGATGAGTCTAAAAGGAAGGATAGAATTAAGGCATACAGTTGTGAAAACACTATTTCTAGAATCAGCTATAAATACCTTCTGGGACTGGACTGCAAATGATGATTCATGCTTTTCTTCTTCATCATTCTAGCAATATGCAGAGAGGAAATCCACAGTGAAAGCAGATTTCTGCCCACTGGTGTCCTCCTTCCTTCATTTTCCAAGGAGAATATAGAAGGGCAGTCTTATTTCCTGGTGAAATAATAGAGGCACCAAGTTCAAGGTCATGTAGTCAGCCTTAAATTAGATGAAGGTTATGAACTCTATAATAAGTAATCAAGCACCAAGTAGATTTGTTATTAGGTATCTACCCTAACACCCTAACTCAATATTGTGTGGTACTTTGAGGGTATAGCCCTTCAAGAAATTATGTTCACATTGGGAAATAATGACATAAATACACTAAGTAATATATAAAATAGAATAGACTCCAACATTCAACTATGTGGGATAGATTCTCTAGTAGAAGTTCTGAGAAAAGACTGATCAGTGAGACCTGGAATGTCTTTGGAAAAAAGGTTTCATGGAAGGATAGGAGCTTGAGTTGTTTGGAATTGGTGTTGCGGGGTAGTGGGGAGAAGAGCATTTGAGTTGGGAAAATTCATATAGCAAAGCAACTGAGGTAGTAATTCATGAAGAATGAATTAAGGTAATATCTTTTAATTAATGGATTAAAACTTCAGTAATCTCTCCATCTCCTCAGCTGAGTGATATTTGCAGAGATGTGTTTGGATCTGTTGTGTCCTGATGTACCTGCTCCAGCTGGTTTATAAACTGCATATAATTAGAGTACTTTCCCCAAATTGCTGCACTTGCTGATGTTTCCTATCATCCAGAAACTATGCATGCATGAGTTAAATGAATGTCATGCTATTGACAGGAATGATTCACCTTTCTAGACATTGTGAGGAAATGAATAATATTGGCTCATTTCAAAAAGGGGTCTTTCAAAGTCAGCACATTCTGACACTTCTCTCTTCTCCCCCTTCAGTGTGTGAACCCCACTGATATCTTAGGAAGATACACTGGTTGTCATGGTAAAAGCTACACTAATTGGCTTCCTCTAGTTGATGTTCTGTCAAGCTCACTGTCCCACTGAGGATTTGGAATAGAGCGCTTAACTTTTTGCTCTCAAAGAACATGTTCCCAGCAAGTCAGCTGCCTCAGCAGAAAATGGAAGGTATTTGAAATGTCCAATATGTTATCCAAATATTTCACTCTTCGTGGGGCCAGACATGCACAGTTTCACTTTCATTTGGTATCTTCTTTCCACAGAGAGTACTGATGGAAACTCAGCTGGATATTTTTAACTGAATTAAGTGGATTTGGGGAACTTGTAAAGAATGAAAGTATGTGGGCAAACAATTACTTTGCAGAGAACTGAGTTCAGGTCAGAGTTGGTCTGGAGCCAACTGTGAAATAATCCTCTTTTTTGTTGTCTTCTTGCCCCTTTTCTTGTTGCTACAAGGAAAAAAGGAAGGAAAAAGAAAAAAAAAAGGCATACAAGCCTAGTGCTTCCCTCACAAGGTAGAGTCTCAATTTCAGACTATTTCTTGTTTTTCTTCTGCTATAGTCTGAATGTCCCTCAAAATTCACGTTTTGAAACAAAATTCCTATCGTGGTGCTATTAAGAGGTGGAATCTTTGGGGAAATGATTAAGTTAGAGGGCTCTGCCCTCATGAATGCATTAGTGGCTTATAAAGAAGATGAAGGGAACTAGCTTGGGCCCTTTTTTTGGCCTTTCCATCCCTTCTTCCATGTGAGGGCACATCATTCATCCCCTCTTAAGGATGCAGCAACAAAGAGCCATCAAGAAAGGAGAGACAGGATCCCTGATCAGGCACCAACCCTGTGGTGCTTTGATATTGGACTTCCCAGACTCCAGAACTATGAGGAATACATTTCTATTTTTTTAAATAAATTATCCAGTCTGTGATATTTTGTAATAGCAGCACAAACAGGCTAAGACACTTTGTATTCCAGACTTTCAAATCGAAATGTAACTATCTGGTACATCTTGCCAGGGATATTTTCTCTGTTTGAAAACTTATAAGGAAATCTGAACTATGATTTTCATGGCTCTAAATGACTTAACATATCACTTATATAACTTATCATTTGAAATTGCCCTTGAGGACCACTGGGCTAGATATTTTGGTAATTCTTATACAAGATCAGGTAAATAGGTGCCATCATCTACATACTGATTTAGTTTTGTTCTAGATCTTATTGGTAGGAATGACTCACTGAGAAATTCTGAGCAACTTGTGTAACTCTATGCCTGTTTTCCCACTGGAAAAATGGAACTTGTAAGGCTGGTTCCTTTTTGTTTGGAGGAACTTTACATGGTATGATATCTTACATCTCCTGCAACACTTTTAGCCATATTGCAAGCTCACCTGAAAACTCCCATCTATTATTTTAAATCCAATTTTAACTGTCATTGGTCATCTATACCTCAGTGTGAATGGGTGTGAGAGAAAGTTCTGGGCCTTGGCCACTTGAAAAAACAAAGAGGTAAAACACTAGGAAAAAAAAATGTGTCCAGTGGGTGTTTGAAACTAGAAAACAAGTTGCCTTTTGAAGAGTTTTGCCTCAGGCTTCATCATTACGAAGTGCTGCCCAATTAATTGCCTAATTGGGTATGATGTTATATATTGAGAACTTCACAGACAGTCAGTTTCTTTTTTCTTTTTCTTTTTTTTTCTAGATGAAGACTCACTCTGTCGCTCAGGCTGGAGTGCAGTTGTGCGATCTCTGCTCACTGCAACCTCTGCCTCCTGGGTTCAAGTGATTCTCCTGCCTCAGCCTCCTGAGTAACTGGTATTATAGGCACGCACCCCCAAGCCTAGCTAATTTTTTTTCTTTTGTATTTTTAGTAAAGACAGGGTTTCACCATGTTGGCCAGGTTGGTCTCTAACTCCTGACCTCAAGTCATTTGCCTGCCTGGACCTCCGAAAGTGTTGGGATTACAGGTGTGAGCCACCATGCCCAGCTTTGACATAGTCAGTTTCTGCAATGAGCCTAATGCAAGCACACTGTCATAGATACTGTGTTGGCGTATGGAAGTATGGTAAGGTGGCACAAAATATGTGGTCCATATTACACACAAGCTAAAGATCAGTTGATTTGGGGGAATACAGGTCAGTGAGATTAAAAATATGCAGGGAAAAGGAATCTGAATATTGATTTGGCTTTACCTTCTCAGATATTTAGAAATGTTTCTGCTCTCTTTCCTCCTTCAGAAAGTAATGTCATAGAATCTTTGGTGATAAGGAAAAACCTTGTTAGGCATCAGAAACATTGTTCAGACTAACAGAGATCACTGTCTATTCTTGGAAATGGAGGTGGAGAAGGTGAGGGTTACATAAAGATTCACACCAAAACATCCCTTGGAAGATGGTTTTGGGAGACCTTATAGACTAAAAGAGGATAAATGTATACTAAGATTTACTGTTACTAGGTTTCAGGTACTGTGTGAAACACCCTATGTCAATTATCTTATTTAATTCTGCTAACAAATGTTATATAGCTGAGGAAATTGAGGAACCGAGAGTATAAAGAAGTTGCCCAAAGTCATATGGCTATACATATTACCCAGCTCCTGCCCATATATACACACGATACTAAATTTGTGTGATTTTTTTTTTTTTTGGCTTTGTTTGTCATCAGGCACTTTCTTTGCAAAAAGTAGATGCAGTTAGTTGAGAACTCCACTTCTTTGGGTTTCTGGTTAACTGAGGTGTGGCTCTTTCATAGGGAGTTTGCAGTTCAGTCCAGGCAAATTTAGCCCCTTTTTTCCCACTAAATAATCACATCTCATGGTAGCTTGTAGTTGGAGACTGAGGAGTCTAATGTTAATACGCCAAAGGAACTTGAATCATCAAAGGAGAGGCCTGATTTAAATAAACTAATTTAAATGGCCTGGAACTCTGTTGAATTCAAGCTGTTAAAATTCAATCATTGTTAAATCTCTTCTTTTCCAACAATCCACCAGCTGCCCAACCATAATGGCTTGTTTATAATACATAGGGTTCCTTTGTTTGAAAGACAAAAAGAGCTTTGCAGCTCATAGGGCGGTGGTGAAGCCTGCCTATGCCGTAGTTCCTAGTTTGCCCTTACATGTTTCCATAGAAACAGAATTGTTGCTTGAAGAAAAAAAGTCTTCAATTTTATTTTCTCTTTATGTTCTTTGAAACTTGTGCTAACTTTGTCAGAACTGAAGGACAAATTCCTGGCTTTCCATTCTTCTGGGAAATTAGTGGAACCTGTGTGCTCAGAGGAGAAAGAGGGCACTCAGGAGTTTTTAGAGTCAGGTTTGTGTTCACCCTTGATACCAGTGAAGAGAGAGAGATACTTGGAATCCCATTCCAATCCTCTTTTCCAACTCAGTCTTTCCATTCAGCTCAGCCATTCTGTCCTGGAGCATAAGATCATTTTCAAGGCAAGAGAGTGGTTAAATGGATGTGGGCTGTGTAGTCAGGCAGACTTGGATTTGACTTCTGCCCCTGCTACATATCAGCCTATCTGAGCTTTAGCAAGTAGTTTAAGCACTCTGATCCTCCCATCCTCATCTGTAAAATGGGGGATATAGAAATACTGTGAAGGTTAAATGAATTAATCCATGCTTGGCATAATGCCTGAAACATAGCAAGCACTCAATAAATGGCAGCTTTTTAAAAAGTTATTTTTCTTCTCCCTGAAATCTTATCAATGTCCCCTAGTCAATCACCCCTTTTAAGGCCTTTTCTTAAATCCCATTGTCAAAGGCGACCAAACCAGAGCAACTCCATTTTGAGTGGGGGCTAGGAAAATGAGGCTGGAGATTGCTGGGTTGCAATCCCAGAAACTCAGGCATTCCTAACTTCTAGATATTTAAGGTTAAGGGAACAAATTAATAATGTTACTAAACAGAACCAGACTCGAGAGTGTCCAGATATCCTGATACCTAGAGAACAAAAGGAATTCCTAATTTTGCTTTAAAGACAATAATACTGATTCTTGAAAAATACAGTAATTAAGAAAATTAATAGTTTATCACAAACCATTGTAGCACAGCACATCTCCCCATATATACAAGCATTGTACCTAGGGTGGATGCGTTCCTCTTCTTACTTTCAGGAACCTCCTACTCTGTCTATGGAGTAGCTGTTTTTTCACAACTTGACTTTCTCAATAAACTTGCTTTTACTTTGCACTGTGAACTCGCCCAAAGTTCTTTCTTGCACAAGATCCAAGAACGCTCTCTTGGTGTCTGGATTGGTACTCCTTTCCTGTAACATATTTCTGGCAACCTAGATGGGACTGTAGTACAGAAACCCTAACTCAACGGCTACCTTTGGGTAAGTGTTGGGGTCCTGTAACATATTTCTGGTGAACCATGGAAGGAGTGATACTGAGGAAACCCCCCTAACCCAAAGGAAATAGACTGCAGCACTGATTGGATGACTTTGGGTAGCTAGTGGTGTATGGGGATAAAGAATGGGATTGGGTTAGAGGCCCAACTTAGGGGAGTTAGAGCCTCTCTTAAGACAGAGTGGGTTAGAGGCCCTTCTTAATAAAAGGCAAGGACACTTGATGACCTTGGGTTAGAGGCCTAACTTAGGAGGGATAGAGTCCCTTCTAAGATTTAGGGGGTTAGAGGCACCTCTCGGTAAAGTCACTCTTGGCTAAAAATGGGTTTAGCACCACAGGCTATGTTTTTTTGTATTAATCTGCATTGTCCTCCTTGCTGCATGAATCAATTTCTTGGCTGCTGTCTCTGTTTCACTGTCATTTTCAGCGGACTTTATTTAACTGGTCTTAGAGATTTTAACTTTCTCTTTTCCTATGTACCTCCTGATTTCCGTCCATCTGCTTGTGAAACATTGGGAACAAAAAGCATTGAAGGCTCTGTCTCTAAAATTGCTCATTGAGATTTGGTATTTAATAGCTATGAGCAATAGGATTAGACAGATGTGGTTATGTTTTGTTGCCGCTATGCCGACTAGGTGTGATCCAGAAGCAGTAGGATGGAAATCAGGGGACTTTTCCCCTTGCTGTTTTGTTTCATTTTGCACACTAAAATACACTTCTTTCTTGGATTTGGGCAAACCAACTATGCTTCCTGCTATTGTCCAAAACCTGCTTGCTCTGGTCATTCCCATCTAAATCCTCTTCATTTCCTTTGCCTTATTTGACATATTTATCGAAGTCCATGTTGTGGTTTATCTAAGATTCATGGCTCGGATCACTTTCATTATTCAGATAGTGTGAATCATGTTTGATGAGAAGAAAGAAAGAAAAAAAAAAACTAGACATACTAAATGATCCTTTAATGCAAGCCCCCTTTCTCTGGTTCAGTGGGCATTTTTGGGTGGAGAAGAACCTCCTTCTGTTGGCTCTGAAGGTTCAGATGTGTTGGTCCTTTCTCCCTCTCGTCCACCTGAAAGTTCTATTGAGAACCCTTTGTCCCCTCCTCCTTACCCATCTACTCCAACCCTATACCCACCACTCGTGAGGAACTTAGCCCAGTGAGTACTACTCAGAGTGGAGCCTCCTATCAACCTCCAAAGGGAAATCTTTGTCCACTTAGAGAAGTGGCAAATAAGGAAGAAGGCCTATGAGAGAACATGTCCCCCTTTCTAGGTCTGATTTGACTCTATGTAAAGAGAGGTTTGGTCATTTCTCTGAAGATCCAGGAAAATTCATAGATGGGTTTGAGACATTAACTCTGACCCACAGTTAAACTTGGCAGGATCTGTACATTTTGTTGTCTCTGTGTTGCACAGTGGAAGAGAAACAATACATTTTGGCGACAGCTAGGGCCCATGAAGATGAGGTATTGGCTTGCAACCCGAACCATAATATATATCAGGCAGGGGCAATTCCAGATCAAGATCCAGAGTGGAACTATCAAAGGGGCAGTGAGGACTTGGGGAAGAGAGATCATATGGTCACTTTTTTTGTTGGAAGGGTTGAAGAAATGTATAAAAAGCCTGTTAACTCTGAAAAGGCTAAGGAAGTTTCTCAGGGTAAAGATAAGAATCCAGCTTTGTTTCAAGGGTGTTTAGTTGAGACAATCAGGAAATATACTAACACTGATCCTTCCTCCAGGGAAGGGCAAACCCTTTTGGGGGTATATTTTATATCCCAGTCTGCCCCAAATATCCATAGGAAACTACAAAAAGCAGCTATGGGTCCCCAAACTCCTATGGAACAGCTTTTGGATATGGCATTTAAAAATTTTTAATAACAAGGACAAAGCAGAAGAAGCAGAAAGAGCAAGAAGGACCCCCCAAAAGGTGTAGCTCTTAGCTGCAGCCTTACGCTCACCTCTCACATGGGGTTATCCTCCTGGCTCTTGGCTGGAGAAAGGGAAGCTGAAAGGTGGGACGTCCAGAGCTGGACAGCTTTGGGCATAAATCAGTATGCACACTCTAAGAAAACTGGTCATTGGAAGAGGGATTTCCCAGCGTTCTGAAGGGAGACATTGGCACCTGAACCAATGATGGCCGAAATAGCCAGGCAAGCCCAAGAGTGATTGGGTCGAGTCTTTCTACCCCAGCTCCCATCGAACAACTAGCTATATCTCCAGAGAAGCCTCAAGTAACCCTTGATGTGGCAGTCCCACAGGCCAATGGAAGATAAGAGACTGATACCATTTATTCCTATGAGCCAGTGAGTGACCTCCAACTCCTGTTCAGAAGAAATGAAAGGGATGGATAACATAAAGATATGCATTGGCATTCTACTTTTGGGTATAAGTTGGAATCATGCAGAGAGTAACTTATTTACTGAGTGGGCAAATGTTTAGCCCCTCTTTTCCCATATATTATATATAGCCACATGGGCCTTAGCCCCTTTCCCTACTGTGAAAAGACAAGAAGGTACCTTTTTATTTTAATTAGAAAACAGCTAAACTCCACCCCAACTTAAGGTTATACTATACATAATGAACTTGGGTGAATGCCAGCTGTTCAAGTGCAGGTATCAGGCAAAGTACCCCTATGTTTTGAAAGGCACAATAAATAGTCATCACCAAACTGGAACCCATGATATGGGATGAGTGTTATTTCAACAATGTAATCAGACTCTTCTTCTAACAGACCAGATGTGGATGGGATGGCAAGATAATTTGCCAAAAATGAGTGCCTACCCTTCTTCTTGGAGATGGTTATGAGCTTGTGGAACTCATGGCTGGCCATACTTACCTTATAACTGGACTAGAAGGTGTAAGTGGGGTTGCCCTTATCTCCCAGGACATATCCTCACCCAATTGGACTCTCTGTCATCTAACTGGGAAGTTATAAAAGCTCGCCATGGGCAACAAAAACAAGCATCTTGGAGATTCTATCCTATGGCTATATTTTTCCTGCAGGCAACTACAATCAGTATCGAGTTACAAGTTGAAGCCTTAGCAAAGCACACAGCTGCAGCTTTCCATAATACATGCCATGCCCTTACCCTCCTAACTGAGGAAACTTCTCAGATTAGGCAGGTAGCCTTACAAAACTGTGTGGCTTTGGACATTTTAACAGCGGCCCAGGGGCAACTTGTGCTTTGATCAAAACCAAATGTTGTGTGTGTGTTTCGACTATTCACATAATATTACCCAGGCTGTGAAAGCTTTCGACACTCATATATCTGCCATTGATGTGCTATCTGTTGACCCTATATTGGCTTGGTTGCTACAACTGCCCAGTTCTTGGAAGGCCTTTCTGTTTCGTTTACTTGGAATGACTTTACTTATTTTGCTTTGCTCTTGTGGAATATATTGGGGTTGTACTCTCTGTGTGGGAATACAAGACAAACTCACTCAATGCTTTCTTAAATTGGGTACTTATTAATCTTTGAAATATCACCTTTTGTAGGAACTCAGAGTTATGAACGACCTTCACCATAGCAACGCTTTCTAACTGCGTTTCTCTCTACCCTGAATGCAAGAAACCCTAATAGTTAGGCAGGAATATCATCATCCCTATTCAGCCTGATGAAGTTACAGAAGACGAATCTTTGTCCCTCTGCAACCCTTTGGATTAAGGGTCCTCTTGTAAAGGGAGGGGGGATCTCTGTCAGAGGCGTTTGAACCAGAGCGACTCCGTTTTGAGTGAGGGCTAGGAAAACGAGGCTGGGGCTTGTTGGGCTGCATTCCCAGAAAGGCAGGCATTCCTAGCCTCTAAAATGTTTAAGGTTAAGGGAATAAATTAATGTTTTCTAAACAGACCCAGACTTGGAGTTTCCAGATATCCTGATATCTGGAGAACAAAAGGCATTCCTAATTTTGCTTTAAAGATAACAATATTGATTCTTGTGAAATATAGTAATTAAAAAAATTAATTCTTTATCACAAGGCCTTGTAGCAGAGCACATCTCCCCATATATATGAGCACTGTACCTAGAGTGGACGCATTCCTCCTCTTACTTTTGGGAACATCCTACCCTGTCTATGCAGTAGCTGTCTTTTCACCACTTTACTTTCTTAATACATTTGCTTTTACTTTGCACTGTGGACTTGCCCTAAATTCTTTCTTGCGTGAGATCCAAGAACCCTCTCTTGGCGTCTGGATTGGGTCCCCTTTCCTCTAACACCATCTCATCTTGCCTGCTTTAATGTCATGTTGCTTGCAACTTTTGAGTTGATTGGCAATTAGGTTTTAGTTATTTTATTATAGATGGGTTTTGTCTCCCAGATCAACTAGACTGTAATCACTTGAGGGCCCAAGTGGGCTCTTGTTTAGCACACTACTGAACACTCAGGAAATCCTAATTAAATGTTTATTGAAGTAAAGACTGGACTCTAGGCTTCACTAACTTTCCTAGAGACTGTTTTGAGTTGGCTTTTTGTCTCCACAGGAATCCAGATAACCACTCTCTTTCCTAGCTTTTGCAGCCTCACTAATACAATCTGGTAAGACATGTTCAATGAGCCTAGTGTAATAGATTCCATCTGTCTAAGGATTGGTGAAGGTAAAAGAATGATATCACATAACCTGAGGCTTCTCTGCCTTGAGTGTCCCTGTGCCTGAGGCTTATGTTATTTGGGGGAAGCACTATATTAAGTTTGGTCAGCCTCAAGGACAGACACTGGAGCCTCTTATTTGAGAGTAAGATAGAAATGCCTCCAGGTGGACTGAGCTGGGACCAAGGTCCACTTCACTTTAAGATTATCCTTTTGATCATCATCGGGTGATGGTATTACGTAGATTGAAAACGTTAACCTTCAGCCTGGGCTATTTTTCTCAGATATTTTGTGGTTAAAGATGATATCTAAGGTGAAAAATCAATGATAGGAAAGTGCACAAGTTAAACAGTGAGTTGCTTGCAGGCAGCTTGCTGGAACAAAAGGGGAGACAAGGAATTATTAAGGAAAAAGTCAAGCATTTACTAGTGCTTTGCAAAATAGAGGAGGAAATGAAAGTAGGGTTTCTGTGGTAAATGAACACAGAACATGGATTTGCCTCAGTTCTAAACATTTTTTATCACTCCAGTCAAATAGTAGAAGTTATTTGAACTTTTTTTTTTTTTTTTTTTTTTTTGCCACACTGAATAGAGCAGGCATCCAAGGAGGGACTTCAAGAGCTTTTTCAGGTCAAAGTCACATTCCAATGAGATAGGAATTTTGCTACTCTCTCTGTAGCTCTCCCTATAGCTATCATTGTGGGTGGCATCTAGATGTCAAGTTGGTTGAATTTTTTCCATGAAGAAAACTACCCAACCTTAGAAATTTCTCCCTGCAGCTTGGAGACCTGCCTGCACTTCCACCGGGGACTAAGGGCAGGCCTGAGGCATTGACTGGTGAGAAGGCAGAAGATAGAAAAAGAAGAAGGAGGACTGTGGGAGGAGAGAAAGGGCAGGGATAAAGGCAAAGAGAAAATTATTGAGCCAGCCTGTTAATTGCACTTCCTACTTTTAGTCCTGTCTCTCTTTAATCCACTTTTCACAGAACCACCGTTGATCTTCCTCAACAAACATCTGATCGTCTCATTTTCCTCTTTAGTGTTCCCTATTGACATGAGCATCAAGTCCATCCAAGCTCCTTGTCATGATGTATAAAGCCTTGCATTATCTGTCTCTTGCCATGATCAGTCTCACCTTCTCTTACTTTCTGCCTCCCACTTGATGCTATGGTAATAGTGATACTTACATACAAAAGGCTTTCTCATGTCCTTGCCTAGGCAAATTACTCTTCCTGAGATAACTGTTTCTAACTTTATTTGCTAATTTCTGTCCATACTTCAAGATACAGCTCAGATAGCACCTCCAATTCCTTCAGTTCCATGGGATCTATGAATACCTCTATATCTGTCTCTTACCCCATTATATTAAAATTATGTATTTACATATTTGTCTTCCTCACTAAACTGAGAGCTTGTTGAGGAGGAAGCTAAGGGCACCCAAAGTATTTCAAATGGTGGTAAATGGTATAGAGAGGGCAAAGGCAGTGGTCTTAAGTGCCTGTCAGAAGCAGGTTTGAGCTTTCTTCCTATTCAACAGATGCCTGATCTCTCATTGGGATACATATTTGTGAAAAGTTGTTATGCAGTTATTCATTAAACTCCTGGCTCTATGAAATGTTTGCATTTGCAATGGATGTCCTTAATACCTTACCTCTAGGGAACAATGGAATTTCAGAAACTGAGGCAGGCTGACATAGAGACATAGTTTTCTTGACCCTTGTACCACATGGTGTAGGCAGCTGTCCATTAAGCCTGTGCTTTCTTAGAGTCACCTTGGAACCCAATGCCCCCTGAGCACCATGGTGATTTGTCAGTAGTCAGTTAATTTGTCTCTTCAGAAAAAGCACGTGGGTGTGTTGATTCTGGGGCTCTAGCTAGAGTGTGAACTCCTTGAAGAGAGAGACTATTTTTAACTTGGCTGGGACTCCCCAGAAGGCTCTATAATATGAGAGAGGCTTGTGGGGAGGGGGATTTCTTGACTAAATCTGCTGATCAATGTGGGGGTTCTCTTTTTACATTACGCCTAAACCAGAATGGAGAGCAATACTTTAATATAGTGCTATCAAGATTGGTTGTCCTGTACCTTAAACCCCAGAGTGCTCTCTTAACTGTAAGTCTGAGGCTTAAATAAAATCTAGTGCAAAGGAAGTGAAGGATAGATGGGGAACAGCTTGGACCATCAAACTTGGTTGCTTAAATCACACTATCATTTCTCAGAAATTTCAAATGCTTCCTATTGAAAAATGAGAAAAAATGAAGGAATCACATCTTATAGTATCCAGAGAAAATGTGCTTTAATTAGCCAGATCCAGTCTTTCCTTATTGGAGGAATGCCAGTTTTACTAATGGTAAGAGTTTTCTCAGACCATCTGTCAGTTATCACAGCAGGCTGTGCTTAACCCTTTCTGTGCCAGCATGAAAAAATTCACTAATCTAGTAAATTGCTCCATCAGGTGCTATGGAGAATAAGGCATGGCATCTGCCTTCGAGGGGCTTAAAATTTAATAGGCAAGACAGGAGACATACACGACCATGTATAAAGCAGGCAGAATGCACTAAACGTTATAAGAGAGCTACCAAATGTGGTGGAAGCATTAATGAGAGGAAGATTACTCTTGGCTAGAGGCTAGGGAAGCCTTCATGGAGGCACCTAAAAATAGGTGAAAAGGGCAAAAGTTGTGGGCATTCTCGGTAGAGGGACGAGCATGTTAAATGCCATAGAGGGGAAAAAGCCCAGGACAGGTCTGTACAATGAACGGGAATAGTCTAGTGTGATAGGAGTATAGGATGTGGAAATAATAGTAGATATGGTTTTTCAGATTGTTTGGGGATCACATGAAGGAGGTATCTGATTGTCAGATTAAGAGGTAGGCATTTTATTCTATAGCGTAGACAATGAGTTGTCAGTGCCTTGCTCAGAGCTGTGCTTTATTTGGGCATCCTAGGCAGTATGAGTTAAATGCCGAGCTATTTTCTCTAACTTCAGGGGAGGTGGAAATGGGTCCCTGGCTTCTGCTGTTCAAGATATGATGCATTGGGTTTTGCAGATTTAGAGCTATATTTTTCTTTTATTATTTGCTACTAGATTGATAGCCCTGAGGTGGCTGCTTAGGATAAGACATCTATCCTGGCTGGGATGAGAGGGTACATTTTTCTGCTGGACTTTGAATCTGTGTAAACTTTGTAGGTTTTGAGTTAACCTGAGCCAAAGTTTTAATATCTGCTTGATGTTCTTTATGTTATAAATTATGTATGTATTTACATATGAATGTGCATGCTTCCAAATTTTGTGGGGGGTTGGGGGATAATTTTTATAACTCAGTTGTTCTGTGTTTCATGGAATAAAACAGCTGGAGGTTGGGGGTGGTGGTGAGGAGGATGTGGAGTCACATCTTAAATATCTATATTTTTATTCTCCAAGTTCCTTCTGGCTTAGTGCTATCAAGAGGCTTACATTATGGGGTATATTTTTTAAATAGGAATAGCACCAGCGTTTCTCAAAATCTGGCCCTCCTTGAAAGTTTGCCACAGAATTCACCCAGAGAGGTACCTCGTTGGGCTGAAATCAGAGGCCACATAGCAGCTGCCTGTTTAATAAGCTAAACATGAGATTCAGATACGTGCTCAGATTTGAGGACTACTTAAATAACAAAAGATTAAGAGCCAAGAAATGGATTTTTGAATTTTAAAAAGGTGAAAAATGGCAGATAATAAAGCTATTAAAAGGAGTTTTGAAAAGCCTAGGAAACTTGGGCTTTTGGATATTTTTCTTTTAATTTGGCAAGATAGGAATTTCGCAGTCAAAAAGAAAAATTTGTGGTAGAAGGACCTTCACATCTTGAAATGGTCTTTCTCCTTTTTTTCCCTCCCTCTAGAAATCTGACCTATTTGTAAAGGCTCATCTTCTCTTACATGTTCCACGACCACTCTAGTCAATGAAAATTATCTTGGTTTTTAGAGTTGTCTTCTCTTGTATTTGACATTCAGCCTTAGGGCCTCTTTTATTTTTAACTTGCCTACAGTGGTGACTTCACTTTTTAATTAGGATTTACGAACTTCATGCCTGTTGATATGGTCTCTCCAACTATCCATGTTTATCACCCAGTAAGAGCCAAATAGATGCTTCCAGTGTGCATGAGAGTATTTCAGAGGGCATAATGCAACTTTGCTTGAGGAACATGAATACTGAAGCTCTGTTGAGGGAAAGTGAACTTAAAACACATGGTTATATTCACTAAACTAGTCAAATATTTAAAAATGTAGTGTGCAGAGTTCTCTTTCTCCCCAATAGTTTTTAAAGAAATGTGGTGAACCAAAATTCTTTATTTTCATTTATGAGAAATAAACCCATTTCCATAACTCACCTTTCATTTCAACACTTTCTTTCAATTTCACCTGTGAATCAGACTTGGTTTATTTCTGGCAGTATGTTGTCTTTTAACTGAGAAGTGAAAAGAACTCAGAACAATGACTTTCCAACTCCTCTAGTCCTTCTATAATAGTTCTTAAGTGCTGAGAGATAGTCGTTTGTGTGTTCACTGATTAAATCATCCATTATACTGGCCCTGTATTGGGATCCTTTTCTTCCTTTTGGAATTTGATAACTGACTTTCTTTAATTTCATTTGTAGAAATGCATCTCACCCATTTATCCCTTCCCCCTCATTCTCCCTTCGAAGCCATAGTGTCCCTGATTTTACTGTGGGGGACTAGGGGTGGGTGGGAATTGATGCCTGCCTGGGGTTTTTAAGTACCAGAAGCAACATTATTTCTATATTTTTTGTTCTGCCACTGAAAATGCCTCAGCCCACACATAACTAGTTCTGGTTCTCTTCCTGTTCCTCCGCCTACAGCATCCTCCCTCTCCTCTTCAGATGCCTGTCCCCCTTCACAGAAGGCCACTTTCCTTCACAGTTCCAGAATGGTTTCATTCATCACTGTCACAGTCCCTGTCAATGGTAAACTCTGCCATCTTATCTGTGGCCACCAGTAAATGAGTTTGCATTTAACATTTTAAAGAGTTTTCTTTGTTTCTGACATTTCTCCACCCACTGATACTTGTACTTATGCGGCTTACTGTCACCTTTTTTTTCCTGCCAGTTGGTTGGCAGGAACCAATCTCCCCCAGAAAATGCAAGAGGATCGTCCTGTCACTCAGAAAATCTTTCTAATCTTAATCTGACATTGGTTACAAGTGCTCACGTTCTTCTTTGGGTGAGAAAGACAGACTTAAGAAGAGGAACAATTTGAGAATTTGGCAGAGGTAGCTGAAAGTTGCAAATGATTATATTGGATATTGGGAAATTTTGGATTTGACTCCCTGCCCTGGGCTGACCTGCTGTCAGTTCTGTGTAAATTACTTAGTCTATTTGTGTCCTCTTCTGTGCTATGGGGATGATGTTAATTTCTAAATTGGGATGGGAGGTAGGTAGTAGATACCACAATTTGAACTATTAAGAGTATCAACAATAATGATATTGTTTGTTGAAAGCTTGGTATGTGCAAAGGTGCTAGGTGATTTGTACTCATGATGTCTACTTCTCAAGACCACATTGAGCAACTTGGGGCCCAGAGTAATTCAGTGTCTTGCTCAAGATCACACAGCCACAGCTTGTAAGGAATGGAACAAGAATTTAAACATAGATCTGTCTGCTTCCAAAGTTCGCACATGTATGATGACTTTGTTACATAAGATCAGGGTAGTACTGAGCACAATTGGGTGTTCTCAGTGATTTGTGTCTCCCCTTGCCTTGGTTTCCTTCAGGATATCGACTGATACTGGGTTTGTGTGTGACCAATAGTGTCTGTGTTTGAATTTCAGTTTAGCCATTTGCCAGCTATCTAACTTTAGGCAAGTTATTTAGTTAATCACTCTGTGCGTATTATCCACATCTGTTAAATAGGATGATAAAGGATGATAAAAACCTTTACCCCATAGATTTGTTGTGAGTGATGACAAGTAAACACATATAAACAACTTTTGCTTAAAATATTGTAACCCCTCAACGATTGTTACCTATCATCATTGTCAGCTGCAGCATTATTTCCCTACAGTGCTTCTCTGCAGACTTGTTCTGACTGGTTGTTTGACCATGCTCCAGATGGATTCTTCCTTTTATCCGTGTTTGTGTGTGTGTGTGTGTGTGTAACAACTTGTTCAGTTTTTTTTTTTCTCTTTTTTTAATGAGAGCCCCACTCTGTACCTTCCAATGTGACTGACCCTTCCAGGATAAATTAACTCATTCTGTGGTATTAGTAGTAGATGATTTATTCTTGACTAGAATTTCTATTGACACGATTCTTTTTATATATATATATATATATCTTTCTTTTAATTTTTAAATTTTTTTTTATTATACTTTAAGTTCTAGGGTACATGTGTATAACGTGCAGGTTTGTTACATATGTATACTTGTGCCATGTTGGTGTGCTGCACCCATCAACTCGTCAGCACCCATCAATTCATCATTTATATCATGTATAACTCCCCAATGCAATCCCTCCCCCCTCCCCCCTCCCCATGATAGGCCCCAGTGTGTGATGTTCCCCGTCCCGAGTCCAAGTGATCTCATTGTTCAGTTTCCACCTATGAGTGAGAACATGCGGTGTTTGGTTTTCTCTTCTTGTGATAGTTTGCTAAGAATGATGGTTTCCAGCTGCATCCATGTCCCTACAAAGGACGCAAATTCATCCTTTTTTATGGCTGCATAGTATTCCATGGTGTATATGTGCCACATTTTCTTAATCCAGTGTGTCACTGATGGACATTTGGGTTGATTCCAAGTCTTTGCTATTGTGAATAGTGCTGCAATAAACATACGTGTGCATTCATACAGCCAACAGACACATGAAAAAATGCTCATCATCACTCGCCATCAGAGAAATGCAAATCAAAACCACAATGAGATACCATCTCACACCAGTTAGAACGGCAATCATTAAAAAATCAGGAAACAACAGGTGCTGGAGAGGATGTGGAGAAATAGGAACACTTTTACACTGTTGGTGGGATTGTAAACTAGTTCAACCATTATGGAAAACAGTATGGCAATTCCTCAAGGATCTAGAACTAGATGTACCATATGACCCAGCCATCCCGCTACTGGGTATATACCCAAAGGATTATAAATTATTCTACTACAAAGACACGATTCTTTAACCCCAAGACGTAAAATCATTTAGTGCAGATTGCAGGGATGGGGTGTGTTGGGTTGTGGTGTAGTTTGGACTATAGCACGTTTTCTTCAAATAGAGCAGGGCCACATTTTATCTTTTATGCATACATTTAATTTCCTGGTAAATTTTTTATTTCAATTATAATAATAGCTAGCACCTACATAATACTTAACTTTATGCCAGATATTGCTCTCAACACCTCATATTATCTCCTTTAATTCTTTCTTTTCTTTTCTTTTCTTCTTCTTCTTTTTTTTTTTTTTGTGACAGAGTTTCACTCTTGTTGCCCATGCTGGAGTGCAATGGCATGATCGTGGCTCACCGCAACCTCCGCCTCCCGGGTTCAAGCAATTCTCCTGCCTCAGCCTCCTGAGTAGCTGGGGTTACAGGCATGTGCCATCACACCTGGCTAATTTTGTATTTTTAGTAGAGATGGGGTTTCTCTATGTTGGTCAGGCTGGTCTCGAACTCTGGACCTCAGGTGATCCACCCGCCTCGGCCTCCCAACGTGCCGGGATTACAGGCATGAGCCACCGCGCCTGGCCTATATCCTTTAATTCTCAAAAAACCTGTGGGGTAGATGTTCTTATCCTCATTTTCCATAAGCTAAAGCACAGAGAGGTTAAGTAACTTGTTCAAGATTGCACAGCTAGGAAGTGGTAAAACTGGGATTTGAGCTCAGACAGGGCCCGTAACTGGTACAGTGTATTGACTCTAACTGAAGAAAAGGTTGCCCTGGCACTTTGGTAAGTTTGAAAACCACTGATATTTAATATTGGAAATTTAGGGTACAAACCTGTGCAAAGGCTGGGTGATGTCAGAAAGGTGTCAGCCTGAGATTGTAGTTTTGATTTTTTCAATATTTCTATATTTTTAATTGTTTCAACATTTTATTTACTTTTTAGTAACTGACCCTGTAATTTTCAAACACTTCTAGCCATCAGGTGGTAGAAGACAGTTGTTAAGTCGTGTGATTCATAAAGCTTGAAGCAGATATCAAAATGCTTACATATGTCTTTTTAAAATTTCAACTTTTATTTTAGATACAGGGATACATGTGCAAGTTTGTTACATGAGAACATTGCGTGATGCTGAGGTTTGGAGTATGGATCCCACCACCCAGGTAGTGAGCATAATATCTGGTAAGTAGTTTTTTCTTTTTTAATCCACCCCTCCTCCCTCCACTCTCTAGTAGTCCACAGTGTCTATTGGTCCCATATTTATGTCCATGTGTGCTAAATTTTTAGCTCCCACTTATAAGTGAGAACATGTGGTATTTCGTCTTCTGTTCCTGCATTAATTTGCTTAGGATTATGGCCTCCAGTTCCATCTATGTTGCTGCAAAAGACATTATTCCATTCTTTTTATAACTACATAGTATTGCATGGTACATATATACCACATTTTCTTTATCCAGTCTACCATTGATGGGCACCTGGGTTGATTCCGTTTCTTTGCTATTGTGAATAATGCAGTGATACATATACAAGTGCATGTGTCTTTTTGATAAGAATGATATATTTTTCTTTGGGTATATACCCAGTAATAGGATTGTTGGGTCGAGTGGTAGCTCTGTTTTAAGTTCTTTGAGAAATCTCTGATACATATGTCTTTTACTTAAAATACTGTCTTTATTAGCATAAGAAACTCTTAATAATATGGACCTTAATGTTTTCAGAACTCCTCATGGAACAAAATAAATGTGTTTGATACAAATAATCTCTAAAAACCATGTCATACAGAAAAATGGTTGAAAGAAGTAAGGTTGTTTCACCTACAGTGAGAAGGCTTATGGAGATGAGATAACTGTCTTTAAATATTTAAGCATCAAATGTTTGTTATGAGGGGGTGGAATTGGGCTTGCTTTCTTTGGTCTGAAGGACTGAACTAGGATTCATATGTAAAAGTTATAAAGATAGCAAATTTTGGCTCATTATAAGGGAGGGTTTTCATAAAGGTTTTTCTCTCAAAAAGTTTTTATTGATACACAATAGATGTACATATTTTGGGAGTACATGCCACATTTTGATACATTTATGCAACATGTAATGATTGACTATTGTATATTTGAAAATATCCAGTAGAGAATGAGGAGCTTTTTAATGACAAAATTTCTTACAATTTTTAAAATTATGACTAAAATGTACTTGGAGAAATAAGATTTTCTGAGCGATGGCTATCAAGCATGTCTTCATATATGTATTTTCTTAGTTTTTATTAATATTAAATGTGTTCTTTCAAATTGTTAAAACTTGGCTTTAGTAGTGAGTGGTCTCTTCTGTACACACACCACTTACTGAATACTTACACTATGTCTCAGGTCTGACTTATTTGAGTTTTGGGTCCCTAGTCCTTAGATAACCTCTAACTTTTCACCATAGCTATTTATATTACCAGTGACTTAATGCCCTCCCTCAGGTGGCCCTCTTGTATGTGCTACTTTGCCTTCTGATTTAACCTGAAAAACCCAAGAGACTCAATCATTAGATCTGTCAGAACACTAAAATTCCACATCTCCTCATCAAGAGAAGGGAGAACATCTATCTTATTCTCTTGGCTGGTTGAATAAGCTTCCTAGTATGCAACATTTTTCCTGATAAATTACTCTAAAATGAAGACAGAGAGGATTATAAGATCACAGAATCTTGTAATGCAGAAATTGGAACAAAATTTGAACCTTTTAAAATCACAGGGTGAACCTTGGTGTGTAGTCTAAAATCATTTCTAGGTATTTTCCTATTTTACCCTTTCAGACTCAGGCAAAAGGTTTTATCACTATATTGAGAAGCATAGTTTTGTTAAATAAATAACTCTCTTGTTTCTATGAGGAAAGCAAACTTCAGTAAGAGCTCTTCAAATATTTTTTTCAAGACAATTCTGAGACAGAGTTGGGGTAAAAGAGGCTATTTTATCTGCTCTAGGCTGGTAGTACCAAATAGTCTCTCATTTAAAATTCATCAAATTTCAGTATCCCATGACAGATGAAAAACACTGATGAAATACTTGGAAAGCGATCATATCTGGTGTGTCAGATTCAAACCTAGTGAGATTTTTAAAGAATTTAAGAAGTATTCTTAGAAGTATATAATCATTTCTTGGTTGAGGACTCCTTAATATAATGCAGATTATATTACGAACCAAGCTCCCTCCTCCCCACCCTATCCTCAGTTTTCTGTTATTTTCTTATTTCATAAGCATGGCTAAATATTATGTTTCTCTAGACTCATGTTAGACAGGAGGAAGAGATGTGTCATCATGTTTTGACTAATGTGAGGGATGGATAACAAAGATAAATTAATCTTTCAAAGCAGGCTCCATTTTATTGAGGGTTCAATCTAACTATAAACCTTACTTGGTGCTGTTAACCAAAAGTTCACATTTTTCTATTTGGAGTTAACACCTTTTGTTGCTCTGACTACTGTCTAGTCTGCAAGCTAAACAAGCCAGGATCAAGTCAGGGAAGAAGCTTAGAGCCCAACGAATATCTGATTGGCCCAGCCTCTCTTGAATACATGAGAAATAACTAAAGAATCCATAGAGGGCTGCATTAAAGGAGAGATAACTGTATTTTTTTAAATCAGTGTTTGCAAACTGAGGATTGGAAAATAGGGGAATTGTTATAACCACTGCAAAAGAATGGTATTGCATTTTTTACCTAAGTCAGTCAGTTGAGAGAAACCAGCTGCTTCTCAACTGCTTTCATTCTTTTCTGCACTTTTCATAAGGAAACCTCTATTAACCTGAATGTATGTAGGAAGAAGGAAAGCATGAAAGGTTCTGATTAGGAGGATTTTTAGGACATGGAAATTCTTTCTCTCTCTCTCTTTTGGTGAAAATATTTTCAAAACATTGGAATAAGAATAACTACTATGTATCGAGACCCACCTGGGTTAGTGCTTACTTTATACCTGCCCTGGGTGGTAGCTGGTATATATTATCCTGATTATACAGACGAGAAGTCTGAAATTCAGAGAGCTTAAATAGATTTTCCAAGGCCACTCAACAAGGAAATAGAACACAAGGGATGAAATCCAAAGCTTTTTGCCCTTGCTTTGCCAAATTTACCACACGAGGATCATGTTAAGCCTTAGGACTTCATTTTGGTGTCAGCAACCACCTCAGTGTTGGGGTTATTGTTCCCCACTTGACCGTCTTCTACAATAAAGTTCTCTAATAGAGACTATTTATTAAGTGGTAGTTGATGCCTATAAGAGACAGGAGTCAAGATGGTTGTTTTGGGGCATTATAATCTAATAGGAGGAACAGGAAACATGTTAAGTCTTTTTTAAAAAAATCACCGTGCTCTGTCAATACACAAGAGAAAATCTCCACACAGGTACGACAGAATTTCTTGGTAGGTGTGCAAGTTCTACTGTATAAAGGTTCAATAACTACTCAAAGATAAACATCATTTTAGGGTGTTTGAAACAGGAATTAATTTCACTAAGAAGTCATGTCCTTCTGCAGGAAATACTGTGAGAATACTCAGAGTCTCCCCAGTGCTGGCCAATGTCCTATTTTTTTGTACAATCTGTGATGTATCTCAATTACCAGATAAATTTAGACTGACACAGTAGAAATGTTCCTGAGAAGTTAACTGGTGAACACCAATTTTTTTCTCAAATGAATTATTTTTAACGTGTGCTTATGGAGCTATTATAAAAATCCTGTGATTGATCTCTTTTAAAACAAAGTAAGCATACCCCAGTTGAGTTGGTTTGTGTGTGTGTTTGTGTGTGTGTGTGTGTGTGTGTGTGTGTGTTTTGAGATGGAGACTCACTCCGTCGCCCAGGCTGGAGTGCAGTGCAGTGGTGCGATCTCCGTTCACTGCAACATCCGCTTCCCCAGTTCAAGCAATTGTCCTGCCTCAGCCTCCCAAGTAGCTGATATTACAGGCACCTGCCACCACGCCCAGCTATTTGTATTTTAGTATAGACGGGGTTTCACCGTGTTAGCCAGTCTGGTCTCCAACTCCTGAGCTTGGGCAATCCACCTGCCTCGGCCTCCCAAAATGCTTAGGATTACAGGTGTAAGCCACTGCGCGTGGCCTTGACTTGTTTTTACGTTTTTGTTTTTGTTTTTGTTTTTTTTTAATCTATTAAACAGCTTGAAGTGGAGCAGATCAACACACACAAACTCTGGACAGCTCCTCAATTTATTGTAGTAAGGTTTAAACTTTATTTCAAACTGTAGTCACAAATGCCAAGGGGCTGTGTAGAAAAGAGGGACAAAGTTTCCTGGGAGAGGCTGTCTTCCCTCAGCGATGTGAAGAGTACAGCTTGTGTGTTTCCCCCTTAATGGCACGTGGGGATACTCAGCACTATAATAATGAAGGAGATACTGTTTTCCCCTAAATGAGAAATGGCAGGCAAGATAGCTTTTGGTGTATTATGGATTTCTGAGAAATACTATAGGGATTCTGATTTTAATTCAGTCCGTTCAGATTCATGAAGCATTTTGTGTTTAAAAATATAGTGCAGAGTTTCCGAGTAGGATGTGCTAGATGAAGGAGTGTGTTTTAGATCTGGTTTACAGGGAAATTCTTGAGGGGAATCCTTTAGTAAAATTGTAGAAAGACACTTATTTACTGGAACCATACATTTTAGTGATTACTTTTGGTAATTGTGGGTCAAGGCTGTCAAGTCCTTAATTGTCTGCCTTTATAATTGTAGGGGAATTCAGGTTTTCATTTTTGTTTTCATGGCCATTTACAAATATTAATACATTGATACAACAAAAGAGAAATAACTAAATGAGATTAAATTTCTTGTATTTTACTTAATTATGTACTGACAAAAACATATAATAAAGGATCCTGGCTGCAGAACTATGTAATAATACTTAAGTTTTGCATCTTTCAAGCATTTTACAGATAATAATTTCCATAGAAACACAGTGGAAGAAGTAAATATTATTTCCATAGATAGGCAGATCCCAGCAAAATGTGACCAAGGGATCTAGGTGTAGGTTTCAAAATTTGCATCTGGCCTTTTGGGCATATCTGGTAAAGCATCAACTTATGTGTTTAGCAGGGAAAAAGCAATCATTAAATCCTCTGAAATTGACCATTTGTTTTAAGGGGGAGATAGGATTCTTTGAAGTAATCCATTCAGAAGGAAACAAAAATATGTCTGAATTTTAAAAAATGTGTTAGTTTTTTAATGAAAACCACATGTTTAGCATTGAGTTAGCAAACTGCAGTCTGTGAATCAATCCTGGGTGCCACCTGTTTTTGAATAAAGTTTTATTGGACCACAGTCACCCATTCATTTCTGTATTGTCTGTGGCCAATTTCATGCTACAATGGTAGAGTTAGGTAGTTGTAACAGAAACTGTATGACCTGCAAAACCTAAAATATTTACTTATATCTAGCTATTTACAGAAAAACTTTACTTATACCTGCCATATAGTATTTCATAGAAGAATACATGCTGAGACAGCATTCATATGATATCCCTTGTAATTAATGCATTATTTCTTACTGTAAGAAATAATACTCCTCACACAAGTACCTAAATTTATTGAGGATTTATCTGTTCCAGATATTTTACTATGTTCCTTACATACAGCCAATTTAATTTTTACAATTATGCATTCGGAATAGATACTATCAATATTTTCATTTTATAGATGATGAAATTAATGTTTAGAGAAGTTGACTACCTTGATACTTTTGTAAGAGGTGCTAAAAGATTGAATGACTCATTTAAAGTCATATAGTTAGTGGTGGAGCCAAAATTCAAACCCAGACTTCTTTTTTATATTGTGGTAAAATATATGTAACAATATTATTTTAACCATTCATAAGTGTACAATTCAGTGCCATTAAATACATTCATAATGTGTAGCTGTCACCACTATCTACACCCCAGACTTTTTCATCATTTCCAACAAAAACTCTGTACCTATTAAATAACTCTTCCTTTCCATCAGATGCTGATAACCTGTCTTATACTTTCTGTCCCTATTAATCTACGTATTCTAGGTATTTCATAGAAGTAGAATGACAAAATATTGTCCTTCTGTGTATCACTTATTTTGCTAAGCATAATGATTTCAAGATCCATACATGTTATAGCATATATTAAAATACTATTCTTTCTTATGACTGAATAATATTCCATTGTATGTATCATATTTTGTTTATCCATTTGTCTGTTGTTAGACACTTAGGTTGTTTTTGCCTTTGGATATTGTAAATAATGAACATTGGGGTACTCATATCTGTTCAAGTACCTGCTTTCAATTCTTTTGGCTATATACCTAGGAGTGGAATTGTAGGGTCATATAATAGTTCTCTGTTTAACCTTGGAAAAACTAACAAACTTTTTTTCAAAGTGGTTGCACCATTTTACATTCTCACTAGCAAGTGTGAGAATTAATTTCCCCTTACCCTAACCCACATTAATTTAAAAATTTAAAATTATGGCCATCCTGGGAGTGGAGATAAAGTGGTATTTTGTTGTGGTTTTGCTTTCCATTTTTCTGATGACTAATGATGTTGAGCGTGGTTTCATGTGACTATTGACCGTTTGTATACTTCCTTTGGAAAGATGTCTTCAAGTTCTTTGTCCATTTTTTAATCAGTTTTATTTTGTTGTTGAATTTTAGGAATTCCTTATATTCTGGATATTAATCCTTTAGCAAATATTTGATTTGCAAATAGTTTCTAGTAAATTAGTAGATTTCATTCTCTTAATAGTGTGTTTTGATGGATAAAAGTTTCAATTTATCTATTTTTTCTTTTTTTGCTTGTGCTTTTGGTGTCAGATCTATGAAGTTGTTACCCAATCCGATGTCATGAAGACTTTCTCTAATGTTCTATTCTAAGAGTTTCATAGGTTCAGCTGTTAAGTTTAGGTCTCTGATCCATTTTGAGTTAATTTTTGTATATGGTGTAATGTCCAACTCATTTTTTGGCATGTGGATGTCCAATGTTCCCAGCAACATTTGTTGAAAATACTGTCCTTTCCCCATTGAATGATCTTGGTATCCCTTTAAAAAATCAACTAAAACCAGATGTGGCAGCTCACAGCTGTAATCCCAGCATTTTGGGAGGCTGTGAGGGAGGATTGCTTGAGCCTGGGAGGTTGAAGCTGCAGTGAGCCATGTTGCACTCTAACCTGAGCAGCTGTGCAAGACCCTGTATCCTCCTAAAAATTAATTGATCAGAGATGTGGCAGTTTGTTTTTGGACTCTCTATTCTTATTTTTAAATTTTTTTATTATTATACTTTAAGTTCTAGGGTACATGTGCACAACGTGCAGGTTTGTTACATACGTACACATGTGCCATGTTGGTGTGCTGCACCCATTAACTCGTCATTTACATTGGGTATATCTCCTAATGCTATCCCTCCCCCCTCCTCCCTCCCCACAATAGGCCCCCGTGTGTGATGTTTCCCTTTCTGTGTCCAAGTGATCTCATTGTTCAATTCCCACCTAAGAGTGAGAACATGCGGTGTTTGGTTTTCTGTTCTTGCGATAGTTTGCTGAGAATGATGGTTTCCAGCTGCATCCATGTCCCTACAAAGGACACAAACTCATCCTTTTTTATGGTTGCATAGTATTCCATGGTGTATATATGCCACATTTTCTTAATCCAGTCTGTCACTGATGGACATTTGGGTTGATTCCAAGTCTTTGCTATTGTGAATAGTGCTGCAATAAACATATGTATGCATGTGTCTTTATAGCAGCATGATTTATAATCCTTTGGGTATATACCCAGTAATGGGATGGCTGGGTCAAATGGTATTTCTAGTTCTAGATCCTTGAGGAATCGCCACACTGTTTTCCACAATGGTTGAACTAGTTTACGGTCCCACCAACAGTGTAAAAGTGTTCCTATTTCTCCACATCCTCTCCAGCACCTGTTGTTTCCTGATTTTTTAATGATTGCCATTCTAACTGACAAGGACTTCATGTCTAAAACACCAAAAGCAATGGCAACAAAAGCCAAAATTGACAAATGGGATCTAATTAAACTAAAGAGCTTCTGCATAGCAAAAGAAACTACCGTCAGAGTGAACAGGCAACCTACAGTATGGGAGCAAATTTTTGCAATCTATTTATCTGACAAAGGGCTAATATCCAGAACCTACAAATAACTCAAACAAATTTACAAGAAAAAAACAAACAACCCCATCAAAAAGTAGGCAAAGGATATGAACAGACACTTCTCAAAAGAAGACATTCATACAGCTAACAAACACATGAAAAAATGCTCATCATCACTCACCATCAGAGAAATGCAAATCAAAACCACAATGAGATACCATCTCACACCAGTTAGAATGGACTCTCTATTCTATTCTATTGGTCTGTATGCCTGCCCTTATGCCAGTAACATCATGTTTTAATTATTGTAGCTTTGTAGTAAGTTTAGAAGTCGAGAATTGTGAGCCCCCCATCTATGATGTTTTTCAAGATATTTTTTGATTATTCAGGCCCCCTTGAAATTTGATGTGAATTCGAGGATAAGCTTTTCCAGTTCTGCAAAAAATATTCTTGAGATTTTCATAGAGATTTAAGTGAATCTGTGTATCACTTTGGATAGTACTAGTATCCTACAAATGTCAAGTCTTCCTATTCATGAACATGCATGTCTATTTCTTTAATGGAATTTAAAGACTTTAAAATAAAATCTATTTTTTCAGCATTATTTTGTAGTTTTCATTGTATAAGACTTTCACTTTCTTGATTAGATTTATTCCTAAGTATTTTAATTTTTTAGATTTTTTAGATGCTATTATAAATAGACATGCTTTGCAATTTTCTTTTTGGATTATTCATTGCTGCTGTATAGAAACATGATTGATTTTTTCATGTTCATATTGTTCCCTGCAACTATATTGAATTTATTAGCTTGACTAGCTTTTTTGTGTGCGGATTCTTTGGGATTTTCTATATATTTAATTATGTCATATGTGAATAGACGTTGTTTTATTTTTTCCTTCCCAATTTGGATACTTTCATATCTTTTTCTTGTCTAATAGTTCTGTCTAGAACTTTCAACACTATTTTGAATAGCGGTGGTAAAAGCAGGCATCCTTGTTTTGTTTCTGATTGTAGAGATGCTTCTTTCAGTCTTTCACCATTTAGGATGATGTTAACTGTTGGTTTTTCATGATACTCGTCATCATGTTGAGAATTTGGATATTTAGATTCATGTTTTTCTTTAAATTTTGGAAGTTTTCAGCCATTATTTTTCAAGTATTCATATTTCCTCTTTCTCATTTTAGGATTCTCACAATGCATATATTTATCCACTCAGTGGTATCCCATAAATCTCTTAAGTGCTTCATACTCTGCCATCTTCCCTGCCATTATCCTCCAAACCGGACTTCTCAAATGTGGGCACCTATTCTCTCTCTTTTTTCCTTTCATACACACACAGACACACACACACACACACACACATTATTTTTTTAGAATATGGAAGTTATATATTTTCATTTTAAAAATATTAATACCTGAATGTGGGAAGTAAGTTCATTTACCCTTAAATGAGCAGTTTGTGAAAATTTATATATATATATTTTTGCATGTCCTATTTTAAAACAAAAGTGGAATAACACTACGTACATTTTTAAGAAACTGCCCTTTTTTCCCCAATTTTAAGCACATGTTGTACAGCATTGCAAATTAAGTCAGTTTTTTTTTTTTTTTATGGAGTGATACTAATATGACTGGCTACTACAATGTTTTGTTTTTAATTGTACAATTCACTGGTTTATAGTATATTTACAGAGTCATGCAACCATCACCACCATTGTTTTAGTCTGCTTTATGCTGATATAACAGAATACCATAGAATGCATAATTTATAAGGAACAGAAATATATTTCTCACATTCTGGAGGCTGGGAAGTCCAAGATCAAGAGAGCTGCATATGGTGAGGTCTTGCTGCACCCTTACACAGTAAAAGGAGAAAGGGCAAGAGAGAATGAAACTAGTCTTGCAAAAAATTTTTTAGTGGCATTGATTTATTCATGATGCCTCCCATTAGGCCTCACCTCCCAACATTGCTGCATTGGGGATTAAGTTTCCAACACATGAATTTTGGAGGGACACATAATAAATTTTAGAAGATTGTCTTCACCTCCCCCGTAAAACCTACATCCATAAACATTTATTTCCCTTTTTCCTCCAACCTCTATAGCCCTAGTCAAACACTGATATACTTTCCTTCTCTATGGAACTAATATACTTTCCTTCTTTATAGGCATTGTAAATAAATTTAATCATATAATACATAGTCTTTTGTGATTCATTTCTTTCATATATAATAATTGTTTAAATCTCATTCATATTATAATATGTATCAGTACTCCATTCCTTTTTGTGGCTGAATAATATTTCATTCTAACTATATACCTTTGTTTTTTGTATTTTTAATAGAGATGGGATTTCACCGTGTTAGCCAGGATGGTCTCCATCTCCTGACCTCGTAATCTGCCCACCTCAGCCTCCCAAAATGCTGGGATTACAGGCGTGAGCCACCGCGCCCGACTACTTTGTTTATTTTCACATTGGGTTATTCATCTTTTATTATTGTGTCATAAGAATTCTTTGTATATTCTAGATACAAGTTCTTGATCAGACATATAATCTACAAATATTTTCTTCAATTTTTTGTCTTTTCTCTTTTTTAATAATGCTCTTTGATGCACAAAGGTTTTAAATTTTAATTAAGTAATATTTGTCTATATTTTCTTTGATTGCTTGTGTTTTGGGTGTTATATATAAGGAACCATTTCATAATTCAAAGTAATGGAGATTTACTCCTATGGTTTTTACTAAGACTTTTTATAGTTTTAGGTCTTATATTTAGGTTTATGGTCCATTTTAAGTTTTTATATGCAGTGTGAGATAGCAGTCCAACTTCACTTTTTTGCACATGCATATCTAGTTGTTCCACCACTATTTGTTGAAAAGTCTGTTGTTTTCCTCATTGATTTGTCTTAGCACCCTTGTTGAAAATCAATTTACCATAAATATAATGTTTTATTTCTGCACTCTCAATTCTGTTCTATTGATTTATATATGCCTATCTTATGTTAATGTAACATTGTCTTTATTAGCTTTAAAATTTTTTTCATTCATTTTATTCCACTTTGCACACATAATATTTTCAGAATAATAATGCTAACACTACCACCCACTATATAATTACAAAAAGAGTTTAAGAGGTTTTTTTTTTGAGACTGAGTTTCGCTCTTGTTGCCCAGGATGGAGTGCAATCTCCAGATGGGATCTCGGCTCACTGCAACCTCCGCCTCCCAGATTCAGTCAATCCTGCCTCAGCCTCCTGTGTAGCTGGGATTATAGGCATGTGCCACCATGCCCAGCTAATTTTGTATATTTTAGTAGAGACAAGGTTTCACCATGTAGACCAGGCTAGTCTCCAACTCCTGACCTCAAGTGATTCGCCCACCTTGGCCTCTCAAAATGCTGGGATTACAGGCATGAGCTACATTGAGAAGAAGAGAGTATCATACAAAGATATGATGTTATAATAAGAGTAAGAAAAATGCAAGGGAAGTGACTTGATTCATTGGCTTTAAAGACAGATAAAGGAGATGATATACCAAAGAATGTGGGCAGACTTTAGAGCTAGAGAAGGCAAAGAGACAGATTTTTCCCTTAGGGACTCAATACCACCCTGCTGATACGTTGATTTTAGTCCAATGGTACCCATGTCAGACTTACGACTTACAGATCTGTAAGATAATAATTTTGGGGGATTTTTTATTTTTGTTTTTATTTCAATAGTTTCTGGGGGAATTGGTGGTTTTTGGTTACATGGATAAGTTCTTTACTGATGATTTCTGAGATTTTGGTGCACTCCTTACTTGAGCAGTGTACACTGTACCCAGTGCATAGTCTTTTATTCCTCAGCATCTCCCCACCGTTCCTCCCGAGTCCCCAAAGTTCACTACCTCATTCTTATGCCATTGTGTCTTCATAGCTTAGATCCCACTTATAAGTGAGAACATACAATATTTGTTTTTTTATTCCTGAGTTGTTTCACTTGAAATAATGGTCTCCAACTCCATCCAAGTTGCTGCAAATGCAATTATTTCATTTTTTTTTTTTTTACAGCTGAGTAGTACTCCATAGTATATATATACCATATCATTTTCTTTCTTTTTTCTTTTCTTCTTCTTTTTGTTTTTTTTGTTTTGTTTTTTTTTTTTTTTTTTTTTTTTGAGACAGAGGCTTGCTCTGTCTCCCAGGCTGGTGTGCAGTGGTGTGATCTCGGCTCACTGCAACCTCCACCTCCCGGGTTTATTGCTTTCTCCTGCCTTAGCCTCCCGAGTAGCTGGGACTACAGGCACCCGCCACCATGCCTGGGTAATTTTTTTTTGTATTTTTTTTTTTTTTTAGTAGAGACGGGGTTTCACTGTGTTAGCCAGGATGGTCTTGATCTCCTGACCCCGCGATCCACCCGCCTTGCTATACCACATTTTCTTTATCCACTCATTGGTTGATGGTCATTTCAGTTGGTTTCATATTTTTGCAACTGTGAATTGTGCTACTATAAACATGTGTGTGCAAGTGTCTTTTTCATATAATGACTTTTCTCCCTTTGGGCAGATAATCAGTAGTAGAATTGCAGGATTGAATTGCAGATCTACTTTTAGTTCTTTAAGGTATCTCCACACTGTTTTCCACAGTGATTACACGAGTCTACATTCCCACAAGCAGGGCAACAGTGTTCCCTTTTCACCATATCTGTGCCAACATCTATTATTTTTTTATTTTTTGGTTATGGCCATTCTTGCAGTAGTGAGGTGGTATTTCATTGTGGTTTTAATTTGCATTTCCCTGATAGTTAGTGATGTTGAGAATTTTTTCATATGTTTGTTGGCCAATTGTATATCTTTTTTTGATAGTTTTCTTTTCATGCCCTTAGCCCATTTTTTGATGAGATCATTTTTTTTTTCTTGCCAATTTGTTTGAATTCCTTGTAGATTCTGGATAATAGTCCTTTGTCAAATGCATAGTTTGTGAAGATTTTCTCCCACTCTGTGGGTTGTCTGTTTACTCTGCTGATGATTTCTTTTGCTGTGCAGAGATTTTTACTTTAATTAAGCCACATATATTTATTTTTGTTTTTGTTGCATTTGCTTTTGCGTTCTTGGTCACTAAGTCTTTGCCTAATCCAATATCTAGAAGAGGTTTTCTGATTTTATCTTCTAGAATTTTTATGATTTCAGTTCTTAGATACAAGTCTTTGTTCCATTTCGAGTTGATTTTTGTATAAGTGAGAGATGAGGATCCAGTTTCATTCTACATGTGGCTTGCTAATTATGTCAGCACCATTTGTTGAATAGGGTGTCCTTTCCCCACTTTATCTTTTTGTTTGCTTTGTCAAAGATCAGTTGTCTGTAAGTATTTGGCTTCATTTCTGGGTTCTCTATTCTGTTCCATTTGTCTATGTGCCTATTTTTATACCAGTATCATGCTCTTTTGGTAACTATAGCCTTGTAATATAGTTTAAAGTCAGTTAATGTGATGCCTTCAGATTTGTTCTTTTTGCTTATTATTGCTTTGGCTATGTGGGGTCTTTTTTGGTTCCATATGAATTTTAGAATTTTTTTTCTAGTTATATGAAGAATGATTATGGTATTTTGATGGGAAATACATTGAATTTGTGGATTGCTCTTAAGATTTTTACTTTGTCTTGACTTTATATAACTTGATGATTATGTGCCTCAGTGATGATCCTTTTGCGATGTATTTCCCAGGAGTTCTTTGAGCTTCTTGTATTTGGATGTCTAGATATCTAGCAAGGCCAGGGAACTTTTCCTCAATTATTCCCTCAAATAAGTTTTCTAAACTTTTAGATTTATCTTCTTTCTCAGGAATGCCAATTATTTTTAGGTTTGGTTGTTTAACATAATCCCAAATTTCTTGGAGACTTTATTCATTTTTTTGTTTGTTTTTGTCTCATTAAGTTAATTTGAAAGCTTTTTCCTCAAGCTCTGAAGTTCTTTCTTCTCCTTTTTCTAGGCTATCGTTGAAACTTTTTCTGGTATTTTATATTTCTCTTTTTTTTTTTTTTTTTTTTTTTTGAGACGGAGTCTTGCTCTGTGGCCCAGGCTGGAGTACAGTGGCCGGATCTCAGCTCACTGCAAGCTCCGCCTCCCGGGTTTACGCCATTCTCCTGACTCAGCCTCCCGAGTAGCTGGGACTACAGGCGCCTGCCACCTCGCCCGGCTAGTTTTTTGTATTTTTTAGTGGAGACGGGGTTTCACCGTGTTAGCCAGGATGGTCTTCATCTCCTGACCTCGTGATCCGCCCGTCTCGGCCTCTCAAAGTGCTGGGATTACAGGCTTGAGCCACCGCACCCGGCCGTATTTTGTATTTCTCTAAGTGTGTCTTTTATTTCCCAAAATTGTAATTTTTTAAAATGTTATCTGTTTCTTTGGAAATTTTTTTTATCATATCCGGTTTCTTTTTTTTTGTTTAGTTTTCTTTAAGTTGGTTTTAACCTTTCTCTGATATCTCCTTGAGTAGCTTAATAATCAACTTTCAAAGTTCTTTATCTGACAATTTAGAGATTTCTTCTTTGTTTGGATCCATTGCTGGTGGGCTAGTGCGATATTTTTGGTGTCTTACAGAACCCTGTTTTGTCATATTATCAGAATTTCTTTCCTGGTTTCTTCTTATTTGAGTAGACTATTTCTTCAAATTGTAATTTATTTTTGATTGGAGTGTTTTTTTCTAATTTAAATGCTTTCCCCTCTTAAGTACCAGACTTTAAATTTTTTTTTTTTTTTTAGCCGAATTTGATTCTTGGTTCCTTAGTTATAGAATGTCTTTGTGCACTGGATTTCCCTGATGTTGCTTGTAGTAGTTACATTCTTGGTGTGTGGCTGAGTTCACGGTCTCCTATGGAGCTTATTGGCAGGGATATCTTGAAGGTTATCTCATTCTTTCATGATGTACATTTTATTTATTTAGTTAGTTATTTTCCAGTGTTTTATTTACTAAGTTGATGATTCAGGCTTCGGGCCTATAGGCACAGTATCCCTGGGTAGGCACCAGTTGTTCATTGATGTTCATCAGGGATATTGGTCTAAAATTCTGTTTTTTTGTTGTGTCTCTGCCAGGCTTTGGTATCAGGATGATGTTGGCCTCATAAAATGAGTTAGGGAGGATTCCCTTTTTTTCTGTCGATTGGAATAGTTTCAGAAGGAATGGTACCAACTCCTCCTTGTACCTCTAGTAGAATTTGTCTGTGAATCCGTCTGGTCCTGGACTTTTTTTGGTTGGTAAGCTATCAATTATTGCCTCAATTTCAGAGCCTGTTATTGGTCTATTCAGGGATTCAACTTCTTCCTGGTTTAGTCTTGGGAGGGTGTATGTGTCCAGGAATTTATCAATTTCTTCTATATTTTCTAGTTTATTTGCATAGAGGTGTTTATAGTATTCTCTGATGGTAGTTTGTATTTCTGGGGGATTGGTGGTGATAACCCCTTTATCATTTTTTATTGCATCTATCTGAGTCTTCTCTCTTTTCTTCTGTATTAGTCTTGCTAGTGGTGTATCAATTTTGTTGATCTTTTCAAAAAACCAGCTTCTGTATTCATTGATTTTTTTGAAGGGTTTTTTGTGTCTCTATCTCCTTCAGTTCCGCTCTGATCTTAGTTATTTCTTGCCTTCTGCACTTGCTTCTTTAGTTCTTTTAATTGTGATGTTAGGCTGTCAATTTTAGATCTTTCCTGCTTTCTCTTGTGGGTATTTAGTGCTGTGAATTTCCCTCTACACACTGCTTTAAATGTGTCCCAGAGATTCTGGCATGTTGTGTCTTTGTTCTCATTGGTTTCAAAGAACATCTTTATTTCTGCCTTCATTTCGTTATGTACCCAGGAGTCATTCAGGAGCAGGTTGTTCAGTTTCCATGTAGTTGAGCAGTTTTGAGTGAGTTTCTTAATCCTGAGTTCTAGTTTGATGGCACTGTGGTCTGAGAGATAGTTTGTTATAATTTCTGTTCTTTCACATTTGCTGAGGAGTGCTTTACTTCCAACTATGTGGTCAGTTTTGGAATAAGTGTGATGTGGTGCTGAGAAGAATGTATATTCTGTTGATTTGGGGTGGAGAGTTCTGTAGATGTCTATTAGGTCCACATGGTGCAGAGCTGAATTCAATTCCTGGATATCCTTGTTAACTTTCCGTCTCATTGATCTGTCTAATGTTGACAGTGGGGTGATAAATCTCCCATTATTATTGTGTGGGAGTCTAAGTCTCTTTGTAGGTCTCTAAGGCCATCACAAATAATTTTTTAAAATATTTGATCAGCTTTATTATGATGACATTTACAAAGAATAAGATTCATCAATTTTAAGTATACAGTTCTGTGAATTTTCACAAGTGTATCAAGTTGCATCACAAATAATTTGTATCCAGCTGGAAGAAGGAAGTGGTGGGAGGACACTTTTATTCTCATCCTGTTGGACAGAACTTAGTCATGAGTCCATACCTAGCTGCAAAAGAGTCTGGAAAATATAGTTTTTCCTTATGATGGCCATGTCTCCAGCTAAAAACCAAAGGTTCTATTTCTAAGAAGAAAATGGAGAAAGGATACTGAGGAAGAAGTAACCTCAACCACAGGCAGTAATAAATTATTTGAATTGCTGGCTTTTTTTTCCCTGAATTCACTCTCATCGGCCTAGTAAGACAAAACACCCATTTTCCTTTTTTTTTCAACTTTTATTTTAGTTCAGGGATACATGTACAGGATGTACAGGTTTGTTACGATAGGTAAATGTGTGCCATGGTGGTTTGCTGCACAGATCACTCCATTACCCAGATATTAATCCCAGCATCTACCAGCTGTTTTTCCTGATCCTCTCTCTCCTCCCACCCCCTGCCCTCTGACAGGCCCTAGTGTGTGTTCCCCCCTCCATGTGTCCATGTATTCTCATCATTTAGCTTCCACTTATAAGTGAGAACATGCAGTATTTGGTTTTCTGTTTTGCATTAGTTTGCTAAGGAGAATGGCCCCCAGTTCCATCCATGTCCCTGCAGAGGACATGACCTCATTCCTTTTTAGGGCTGCATAGTATTCCAGGAAAACACCCGTTTTCTATGGAACATAAAAATCCATTTCCCCCACTTTTAGACAGAACACAAATTTGGTATAGAGATTCTTTATACCATTTTATGAAAAATATAATTGTTAATGATTTTGATTTTTAAAGGGCATGGACATTCATAAATATACCACAGAGTGTTGGTGGATTAACCAGCAGCTAGCATATACTTATTTAGCACCAAGTAATTGCCTGGTTCCACAATAAGTGCACATATATGTTAGAGGAATGAGATTAATATGAATGAAATGACTACAGAAAAATAAATATTATATTTCTTTGGCATTTACCATGTATTACCTCATTTTATAGCTATCTGTGTATCCTATATCTTGTCTTTGAACTCTTGACTGTTAAGGTCTCACATGATTCATCATCTTGACCTCCTCAGCACCCAGCATAGTGTTTCATACATAGAAGGTGCTCAGTATGTGTTCAAGTGGAGGGACAAACCAATGAACTATAATTTACTATGTCAATTCAAAATTTAGGAATCCTCTCTAAGGCCTCTCTTTCTTACCCCTTATATCCATATCCATTTCATCAATAAGCCTGGTTGCTTTAGCTCTAAAATATATACAAAATCTATTTTTCATCACCCCTATTCTCATCACTCTAGTCTAATCCATCATTATCCCTAACCTGTGTGGGGGTTCAGTCATGCTGGTGGGAAAAATTTTAGTTGCAATAGCCACAAACCCTCTTGTGAGGCCTGAGAGTTTGCATAACTTTAGTAATAGATCTGGCTGAAGGCAGCCTACTCCTTTTTCCTTTAGTTAAATAAATTAAAGTAGATACAAAGGAATGTGGGGGAGTTTCTCTAACTAGCTTGTTTACTCATGTGGCCCTAAGACCTTTGATCTACTGCAGTTGCTTAATTGCTTTCTACTCAGGACGTTCACAAGGTCAATTACCCTCCAGTGGTGTTGACTCAAGCCTTTGTCAATTAATCTTTACTGAATAAATGCGAGTCTCCCTGGTTAGTTGAGGCTGGGGCAGCAACTGTTTACAGCACTCTCCTGGGAGTATGTAAGTGGCCCAGATGCTCAGCTGGACTGGCAAAGCAGAATATCTGTGTCAGTGCACGTTATTCATCCATCATTGGGTCAGGGTCTGCAGGACAGACCCCTGCAAACCTAGACTTCTGCAATAGCTTTCTAATTAATTTTCCCAATTTCATTCTTCTTTATAATCTTATCATAGTAGCTAGATTTGGTTTTTAAATGTATACATCAGATAATTTCACTGCCCTGTTTGAAATACTCTAACTTCCCAGTTTACTTAGAATGAAACCCAAACTCCTTGCTATGATTTGACCCCAGACCATCTCTCCAACTTCATCTCTTATTACTTTTCCCTCATTTATACTACAGGCACATTAACTATCTTTTGATTTTGACACCATGACTAATTCATGTATACATTAAGGCCTTTGTACCTCTGGTTCTCTCTGCCTGGGATGCTATTACTGCAGATGTTTGTGTGTCAGACTGGCTCAAATGTTACTTTCTCACTGAGGCCATCATCACACAATCTAAATTAGTCAACCTGATTGAATCTCTGTCACATCACCCTATCTTTTTTTTCTTAATATTTATCACTATTTAGTATATTGTTGTTTACTCTTTTGCTTTGTTCATTCATTCATTATCTGTGTCCCTTCACTAAAATAACAAGCTCCATGAGAGCAAGAATTTTATCTTTCTCAATGATGCATCCCTGATACTGAGAAAAACTGCCCAGTACACAGGAGGCCCTCAATGAATATTAATTGAACCAATGAATGTTTAATGAACTAGAATGTATTGGACATTTCTTATATCATTGCCTATGTATTAGGCCATTCTTGCATTGCTATAAAGTTGTACATGAAACTGGGTAATTTATAAGAAAAGAGGTTTGGTTGGCTTATAGTTCTGCAGGCTGTACCAGAAGCACAGCGTCATCTGCTTCCAATCATGGGGGAAGACAAAGAGGGAGCAGGTGCGTTACTTGGTGAGAATGGGAGCAAGAGAGAGAGTGTGTTGGAAGTGCCACATACTTTTAAATGACCAGATCTCATAAGAACTCAGAGCAAGAGCTCACTTATCACCAAGGGTATGGCCCAAGCCATTCACAAGGACCCAAACACCTCCCACCAGGCCCCATCTCCAACATTGGGTATTATAATTTAACATGAGATTTGGGTGGGATATCTAAACCATGTCAATCTATGTTGTCATAAACCCAAGGATTGAGTTTCCAAGGAAACAGACTCTGAGATGGCATTTAGACTATTAGGAGTATTCTTATGTTCAAAACCTATGGGAGAGAGGAAAGAAGCAAAAATGGGCTGAGGGAGAAGGTGAGCTGTAGTCCCAACAATAAGTTTGGCCAACCCCACAGGGAGATCTGGAGATGTAAATGTCCTTCATAGCTTTCCCAAGTTGGGCTAGAGTGGCTAGGCTCTTATATCATCTCATCTGTCAGTCATTGGATATGGGCTGCCCCAGGAAGGATCATGACTTTGAACAACATGACTCTCTGCATTTGAGGAAATCTCTGAAGGAACTAATAGCTGAAGGATGTGTGCCAAAGTTTCTCCAGCAACGGGAACTTTATTGGAGGGGGATCTGAGCAGTGCATCACAATGTGCATCGCAGTCTACCCCTTGTACCACTGAGATCTAATTATTCAAACATGTTTTGGTGCAGGTCCTCCAGGATTCTGTGGACGTCTCTTCCTGTGGAAAGCTTAGAGAAGGAACATTAGTGGGGGAAGAATTACCACTCTCACAGCTGCAGGTGGTTTTAGGGATGCAACTGATGTTTATCATCTCCCTCCTTCACTGTTAATTCTAGAATTCCCTCAACTTCAGCTAGCACTTCTGCTGGTCTCGGTTGCTTACATTGTGACTCACCCTTTCGATCCTGAGGGGATAACTTGGTGGTGTCTCAATGTGTTCACCATTAGTATATTCTGTCTGAGCACTGTAGACCTTTTTAAATTGTGATACAGTACCTCAGTGGTTAGCTCAAGGCATGCTTGCCCTTTATTGGGCAGAGGAAAACCATTTCAAAGTGTTTTCTTTACAATATGGCAGCAGGTACAGCCTTGGAATTGAAAAGCTAAATGTGTCATTGAAACAAATTGAAAGTTGATGAATTTTTTTATATAAATGTTTTCAGGTGCTGTAAGAAAACTGCCCATGGCTCCTTTCCCAGCATAATAAGGTAAGAAGAAAATATTCAAAGTCCCAACTAGCATGGTCAAAAATATGCAAAGCCTTTAAGGCTTTATTTAAACCCTGAATTTAAGGTAAGTGGAATGCCTCTAAAAAACTATCAATCCCATGTTTCTAAATCGTTAAAATTTTACTATGCCTGCATTCTAATTCCTTTTTGCTATTTGAAAATTATTTCTCTTTTGCTAGCAAAAATATGCCCCAACTGTATTTGAAAATTAACTTGTGTATTTTTTGTTGATTTATAGAGAGCTTTTTCATTTGATTTCTGGGTGCCAGCATTATCAGAAACTTTATCTCAGCAATGGGAAAAACTAAGGTACTTAATCAGTGAGTTTTCCTGTTAGAACCCCAAAGGAACAGTGGGCCAAATGACAGACTCAGAGCCACCTTAATGCAGATTGTATCATAGCATATATTACATGCACTTTCTTTGTGCAAGACACACTTTCTCAGTGTCTCCAATGTCTCCAATGAAGTTTTCCAATGAAGACTTGGTTGCATTGTGTCCCCCTTCCCGACCTACCCTACCTCACCACAGCTCACTAGACACCACATGCCTGAATTTCAAAGTTCCTTGTTGATACTATTTTTTCTTCCTTTCCTGTACTCATTTTTTTTTTTTTTTTTTTGAGGCAGAGTCTTGCTCTGTCGGCTGGGCTGGAGTGCAGTGACACGATCTTAGCTCACTGCAACCTCCGCTTCCTGGGATCAATTCTCTGCCTCAGCCTCCTGAGTAGTTGGTATTACAAGTGCCCACCACCATGCCCAGCTAATTTTTTGTATTTTTAGTAGAGACAGGGTTTTACCATCTTGGCCAGGCTGGTCTTGAACTCTTGACCTCGTGATTCACCCACCTTGGCCTCCCAAAGTGCTGGGATTACAGGCATGAGCCACCGCGCTCGGCCTCATCTCCTCTTAATAAATAATAGTAATAGTACCTATAAATATTGAATGCTTATTGTGTGCTCGGCACTTTGCCAAGTGCTTTACATGTATTGAATCATTTAATTCTCCCAGCAACTTTGAGGTAGGTGGTAGTGTTATCCCCGTTTCACAAATGGGTCAACTATGGCACAGAAAGATTATATAATTTACCTAAGATTATTTATTCATTCACCAAATATGCATTGAACACTTCCTAATTTCCAGAAACAATCCTAGGTGTTGGGGATATAGCAGTGAACAAAGCAGATGACAGTGCCCTCATGCTCTCATTTAGGTTACATTCTGGAGTGAGAGCTAGACAATAAACAGAAAAGTAAATTTATTTGAAAGAAAAGTAAATATAATTGAGAGAAAGCATATCGAAGGCTGGGATTGAAGGCATAGATATTGTATTAAATAGCACCAGGATAGGCCTTACTGATAGTTATAATTGAGTAAAACCTGAAGGAATGGAGAGGAAAAGCTTTGTAGATACACGGGTAAGAGTTTTCCAGGTTTAGGGAACAAAATGTATAAAGATGCTGAGGTGGAATCATGCTCAACATACTTAAGGAAGAGCAAGGAGATAGCATAAATTGGGATGAGCCAGTAGGAGATGAGATCAGAGGAGTAACAATGTATACATTGTTTCTTTGCCTGCTCCTGTTCTGTGACAGGGGGACCAATGCCAATGAGGTGAAAGGTGAGGGTTACAATGGGGGAAAGGGAAGGCTCTTTGCAAGACATTTCAGTCTCCTCCACCTCTTCTCTCTCCAATTCTCCCCCTCCCTCTCTCTTGCTCTGCCTCTCTAACAAACACACACAATATTTTGTCATGGTTGTCATAGATTATCTTTGTTTCACATTTCAATTTTAACACAAATGTTTTGATGTTTATATAGTTACAGAACAAATAAAAGCGGAATTTCTGTTTTTACAATTACATAACTGATTTATATAATATTGTACTTCATGTGGTTTAATCTTTTGGATTGCTGCAAAGTTGTGTGTTTCTCTAGGTTCTTGGAGTGTTTCACTGTGATGTTCAGGTGTTGGGTAGGGGTTATTTGTGCTTCTGACCTTCCTGATGCTCTGCTATAGTCTCCAAACAAAATCCTAATCACTACATGTTTTTAAATGTATCTAAATGCCACAGCCAGACTTTGATTCCTAGTTTATGTCAATGCATGTGGGTTATTCTGATACATTTGCTCCAGCAAGTAATGGAATGTCATTCTCAGCAGATGCCAATTAGAAATTCCCAGGCCAACAAGGCTCTAAGGCATCCAATCTTGCCTAATATAAAATTGTAATCAGTTAGATGGGCCAGCCAAGTTCAAGAGCTACAAATTTAATTGGGAATGCCTTCTCAGTACCAGAAGGCCACTGCAAGAACGGGAATGGAGAAACTCCTTCTGAGATGAACAGAGAGCAATCCACACTGCTTTTGAAGGTGGTGTTGGTTATATGACCCCAGAGTCTCCAGAAGATAGTACTAACAAAAATATTACTAACAAAAATAGCACTTAGTACTAACAAAAAATATAACTTATTGTCTTGAAAATTATTGTTCACCAGAACTGGCTTCATCCATAACAGAAGTTTAGGGAAACCAGGAAAGTAACCTCTTGCTTCCCAAACATCTCCCTGTTGGTTCATTTGGTGCCCGAATTTCTGTCATTTTTAGGCGTGACTTGGGTAGCTGAAGTATTGCTGCTTTTGGGAATTTCGTTTACTATGTCAATAGATCTGCAAGAAACACTTTACAATATTATCAGTCATTGGTGCCTTTGCATGGAAGACTTCATTGTTTTTGCTCCTTTTCATCAGAAATATATTTTGGAAAACAGGCATAGGAAATCAGAAGAAATGTGACATTCAATAGGAACTTGTTCTGGAACAAGCAGAATGTTTCTTGTTGCATTTTTTTTCAGGGAGCCCAGGTGTTCATATTTCTTGGCACTGGCAGCACAGGCAACACCAGCATAGGATAGTAGAAACAGTGCAAGACTGTGAGCTGAGAACTTGGGTTTAAGTCCCATCTCTACCACGAATCAGTTTGATGACCTTAAGCAAACCCTTTCTTTTCCCTGAGATTCAGCATCCTTATTGAAAAATGAGGGAATTTGGACTAGATATTCTCAAACTTTAAGGTGCATAAGAACTATGCAAGAGTGTGTTAAAAATTCAGATTTTTTTTTGTGATCTTCCATTTCTTTATCCTTTGATTTAGTCAGTCTAGGTGAAGCCCAGGAATCTTTGTATTAAGAAGCCCCTCAACGGATCCATATAGCTTAAGGATCATTCTCTGAGAAACTAGATTAGATGATTTCTAAAGCCTTTTCCAGCTCTAAAATTTCCTTCTTTCAGGTAGTTGTACTTCTGTTTTGAATGAGAAGCAACCATTTTTGTACTTTTATTAGTCCTGCTCTCTTCCTTTCTTTATTCCTTCTTTTCCTTCTCATGCCACCTTCACTCCTTACCCACTGTTTCATCTACAAAGTAACAGTTGGGTCCAGTGGGTCTGGGAACAGTTCAGTCAGCACTGACCCTGAAAGTATCATATGGGATCCCTGTAAGTACAGAGCAAGAGACAAGGACAGCTAAGCCCCAGTCCCTGGTTGTGGTTGGAGATATGTCATATGCAGCTCCTAGTGATACATGACATGTGGGATGTGTGTTTTGATAGAGAGAGAAACTGCAGGGTAGTCACACAGGAGCACAGGAAAGAAATTAAGGGACTTTTGATGGGTAAATATGAAATGTTCCCTTTTATCCATCACTTCACTTGTGACCTATTGGATACCATTATCAATGGCAAGAGCTGAAAGAATGCAAGGAAAAATGCTGTTCAAATGAAACTTTAAGGTGGCTATTTAAAACCAATTGTATGCAGCTGGAAACCATCATTCTTAGCAAACTATCACAAGAAGAGAAAACCAAACACCGCATGTTCTCACTCATAGGTGGGAACTGAACAATGAGCTCACTTGGACTCGGGAAGGGGAACATCACACAATGGGGCCTGTCATGGGGAGGGGGGAGGGGGGAGGGATTGCATTGGGGAGTTATACCTGATATAAATGATGAATTGATGGGTGCTGACGAGTTGATGGGTGCAGCACACCAACATGGCACATGTATACATATGTAACAAACCTGCACGCTATGCACATGTACCCTAGAACTTAAAGTATAATAAAAAAAATAAAAATAAAATAAAACCAATTGTAGATACAGTTGTTCTCAACCTGACTGCACATAGAATCCCCTGGGCAGTGTAAAAGAATAATAGTACCTAAACTACACCACAGAATAATTAAATCCAAATCTCTGAGGGTGAGTGTGGGCACTGGCTGCTTCTAAAATATCCCAGGTGATTGCAATGGACAGCCAAGTTTGAGAACCACTGCTATAGAAGGTTACTTGTAGAAGTGAGAAGACTTAAATACTTGGTCTTCTGGCAAGTTCCTTAGCTGCTTACCAATATTGTCCCGGTATAGCAGGCCTGAAAGAGTTGTTGTTGTTGTTGTTGTTGTTTGAGACAGAGTCTTGCTCCGTCGCCCAGGCTGGAGTGCAGTGGGGCAATCTTGGCTCACTGAAAGCTCCGCCTCCCGGGTTCGGAGTAGCTGAGACTACAGGCGCCCGCCACTACGCCTGGCTATTTTTTTTTTTTTTGTATTTTTAGTAGAGACGGGGTTTCACCGTGTTAGCCAGGATGGTCTTGATCTCGTGACCTCGCGATTCACCCGCCTCGGCCTCTCAAAGTGCTGGGATTACAGGCATGAGCCACCGTGCCCGGCATTATTTTTTTTAATTCGGTTTTGTTTTCCCTTTCCCCAGTTGGCCCCTAGCACTCAACTATGAGTTTAAAAGTTTCTTTTTTTCTTTTTTTTTTTTTTTGAGACAGAGTCTCGCTCTATCACCCAGACTGGAGTGCAGTGGCGTGATCTTAGCTCACTGCAAACTGCGCCTCCCGGGTTCACGCCGTTCTCCTGCCTCAACCTCCAGAGTAGCTGGGACTACAGGCGCGCCCACCACCATGCCCGGCTAACTTTTTTGTGTTTTTAGTAGAGACAGGGTTTCACCGTGTTCGCCAAGATGGTCTCGATCTCCTGACCTCATGATCCGCCCACCTCAGCCTCTCAAAGTGCTAGGATTACAGGCTTGAGCCACCATGCCTGGCTGAGTTTAAACGTTTCTTGCAAAGCGTGTGCCCATGATGTCAACCTTACTCTATATATCCAGATTCTTGTCAGTGCCTTCTCTTACTCTGGGTTCAGTTCTCTGCTTTGGTCGGGGTAGTGATATGGTTTGACTCTGTGTTCCCACCCAGATCTCACCTTGAATTGTACTTCCCTAATTCCCACGTGTTGTTGGAGGTACCTAGTGGGAGATAATTTGAATCATGGGGGCGGTTTCCCCCATACTGTTCTCGTGATAGTGAATAAGTCTCATGAGATCTGATGGTTTTATCCGGGGTTTCTGCTTTTGCATCTTCCTCATTTTTCTCTTGCTAACACCATCTAAAAAGTGCCTTTCGCCTCCCGCCATGATTCTAAGGTCCCCCCAAGCTATGGGGAAGTGTAAGTACAATTAAACCTCTTTTTCTTCCCAGTCTCGGGTATGTCTTTATCAGCAGCATGAAAACGGACTAATCCAGGTAAGAAGCACCCTGTTTCAGTGCATGACATGGATTTGATTTAAATAAATCAAGGGAACTTTGGTCTTTATTGTAGTTGGAGGCTTTTAGGCCACTTACTATTATTGTCTCAATTTTAGCTTTTGCATGTCCTATTAATTCCAGCAATAAAACCAAATATGTGAAATAGAAAATTTTCTCTGATTTAGCTTGAGTCTCAATTCATTTCCTTCTAACTCTCAATTCAGGTTACCCACTGATGAGAACATTTTGGACTATATTGATTGGTCTCCTTTTAGATGCTGTTATTGAATGTATTCTTATAAGCCTTGTCTTTGGAAACAACAGAATCTATAGCATGCTCAGTTTCTTTGTTTGCTCACAGTAGTGAAATAGAAGATTTTTCTCTCTCTCTGATAAAGATTATGTAAACACTTTGAAGTTTACAATAAGCGTTGCAATCCATTCTTTGATCCTTACAGCAAAACTATACAGTAGGCTTAGCCTGAGCTGTTAGTATTCTTTTAAAGATGAGAAGACAATTCACTTGTCCCAGGTTTATGCAGTCGGGACTCAAAAGCTATTTTCTGAATAGCACTATCAGATATCTTTTGCATTGTTTGCTTATTAGTTTTCTGTTTATTATCTGTCTTCTCTGCAAGTAGAATGCCAGTTGATGTGAACAGGGACCTTACCTGTTTATGTTCACCTCTATATTACTAGAGACTATATTAACATACTGAATATCATGAATGATTTTGTTGAAACTTGAAAGAAACCTCAGTCTTCTTTTTTAAGTCTAACAGGAAAGATGAGTTTATTTTTAAGATACATAATGCTCTTAATTCTTTTTTTATTATTACACTTTAAGTTCTAGGGTACATGTGCACAACGTGCAGGTTTGATACATAGGTATACATGTGCCATGTTGGTTTGCTGCACCTATCAACTCATCATTTACATTAGGTATTTCTCCTAATGCTATCCCTCCCCCAGCCCCCCACCACCGGACAGGCCCCAGTGTGTGATGTTCCCTGCCGTGTGTCCAAGTGATCTCATTGTTCAATTCCCACCTATGAGTGAGAACATGCTGTGTTTGGTTTTCTGTCCTTGTGATAGTTTGCTGAGAATGATGAAGAAGCCTCAAACTTCTTGTCCCAAGTCCTGTGTTCTATTGAATTACCTATGGCTATTCTTTTGTCAGTCTTCAAAGAGATAGAAAAATATATGAATGGTTATGGAGCTAGTAGTTAGTGGAGCTAGAACCAGAACCCAGGTTGTTTAATTCTTGGTATATTTATGTTACTTTATTTTATTTTTGGACACTGGCAGACCCAAAATTATGGCATGACATGTTTTAGAAAGATCCTCAAAGGGTGATATGCATACTCTTAAAGAAACAGACAGAACCAAACTGCAAGGCTGTGGAGTAGGACAAGTTTGTCTTCTTTTCCTGCATACCCTCTTTACTCTTTACTGAGCAGTTACTCAGTGGTTTTGGGTTGTTTAGTGTCCCTACCATGGGGCCCCACCCTAGCCTTCTTCCCAGTGTTCAGGGTCTTTCCAGATCCCTTCTCTCCTATCAATATGTTTCTCTTTTGAACCACTCTTAGTGCAAATGTCAGCTGTTGGCTGAATGGCTACCTTACCTCTTTGAGTCTCAATTTTCTTACCAAAAAACAAGGATAATAATTTGTCCTTCTTATATATGTCATTTGTGTGGTATGAACATAGAAAGGAACAACATATAGGTTATAGTCAGTTTACAAACATGTGGTGGTATTAGTTTTTTTCTAGGAAACTGCCTAATATAGCAAACAAATCCCTCTAGGGCCCTAAGGCTTTTAATAATGGCTGGAATTACTTTTTCTGTGTCTTCCAGTTATATTTTAACAAAGACAGTCAATACCTTTAAACTAAAAAAGTAATCCCTGTGGTGGGAATTTAAAGACTCCTGGTAGATCTGTGAGGGACAGATTTTTATTTGGGAGTGCAAGGAAAGGGTTTTTAGGATGTAGTTGTTCATTCTCTTTTTTTGTAACATGGTTCACCTTAACTCTTTGTTCATTCAATGTAGCTGCTACCTGTGAATTGATCAGGTCTGCCAGTACCTTGTGATGACCAGTTTGACTTGAAATGATTTTAACTCATACAAGCTAGGGTCTGTTTGGCTCACTTCCAGAAAGTTTTGCACTATAGTCTCATGTTAGAGCCCACTACACAACAGATCTCTACTGCGCAGGTGCAGTTGAATTTGTATACATTGTTTCTTTGCCTGCTCCTCTTCTGTGACAGGGGGACCAATGCCAATGAGGTGAAAGGTGAGGGTTAGATAGTGCATAGAAGACCACATTTGAAAAGTCTGAGGGCAAACAGGATGGTGTCCTATTCATATGAAATCTTACCCTAGTGTGTACTCACTGGGGTCCCTTTGTCAAAATCTGTCAGCAAGTTCTGTTTTTTAGAGTTGTGAGACCCAGAGGTTGGTGTCTTCCCAGGCATTTTCCTGTCAGAACTGTCATTTCCGAAAATTATAGAGTGTGGTTTGAAACTAAGATTATAGGTTTAAGCAGCCCTCATGTCTCTCTGACTAGGAACAATCTAAGCAATGCCAAGAAGCTAAATTTGGTCTTGGTCATTATAAAAAGTGAAAGTAATGCTTTACAATTAAGAGTTTGAAAACAGCCTTTAATTTAGATTCCATAAAACATTGATGGGGCCGGAGAGTGTGATGCTGAGGGCTCAGAGGGCCTGTATTAAAGATGAGTAGAGGCTTTTAAAGCTTTGTTACTAGTTCAAATATGGTTCAAGGGCCATGTCAGTTTGAAAGCATTGAGATTGGTTGATTATTCCAGGTCCTGCGAAATGCAATATTCAACATCTTTGTAGCAATAATTATCAGAATTACTGCTTAGAAAGGCAAAGTAAAGCTTAGGATTCCAAATAGGTAAGGTGAACTCTAAATAAATGGAACTAAGAAGTAAGTAAAAGAGACTGACTTTAAGAAATAGGGGTATTCCAAAAGGACCATGGAATTTTTTAAAAAGTAAAGAAAACTTGTCTTAGTTTGGTATGTAAAGAAGGAAAGAATTGTCAACATAGAGAGCAGACAAGACCAAACTTGGAAACTAAAATAAAAATTGGGTGATGTCTTACAAGTTCCCACTCAAAAGTTTTCAGCCTAACAAAAAATAGAAGAAATTCTGGAACTAACAAACTTTTCCTAATTTGGAAGAGCCAGGGCTAGAAAGGAAGGTAGCAGGACACTATGATGTAGAAACCATTACATTGAAGGGGGCTGGTCTGAGTCTGGCCATGGGTTCAGAAAGTAAATAGAGGAAATGAAGACAAAGTTCCTATGCCAGCATTCCTTATGGTTCTGGCTTCCTTTCCATTACCTTTATGCTCTAGATTACTGAGCTAGATACTAGCTTACACTATGTGCATTTGGAGGTGTGAATGTGATATTTATGGTGTGTGTGTGTGTGTGTACGTGGCTATATGTTGGGATGGGGGAAGAAGAAGAAAGTTAGAAGTATCCAAAATCTCACTACCCTGAGATAGCCACTTTTAGGATGACCATCCTTTTGTGTGGTTTATTTTGCGTATACATATATACATAGGTAACTTTTCATAAATGGCATCATTGTCGAATGCTTGCTGTATTGTTAAGGACAATTTTGGGGGAAGTTGTCCTCCCCTCTTCTTTTCTTTCTTCTAATTTATACTTCCCCAAGGTAACCAGAGTTAACAGTCTGGTGCATAACTTTCTATACATTTTTCTAAAGTCCCTTCATCTGATTCAAACACACACACGCACACACACACACACACACACACACACACACACACACACACAGCTTTTGTTTGGACATTATTTAAAAATGTGATTATTGTATAATACACTTTTTTTCTGTACCTTTTAATCAGTACCTAGTGGAATTTGCATACGTTCCACTGTTGTTCTCTTAGTGGTAGCATAATAGCTCATGATATGAATGTATCACAGTTTATTCAATCACTTCCATATTAATGGGTATTTACTGGATTTCTAGCTTGTCTCTATCACCATAGATACTGCAGTAATTCTTTTTATTTTTCAGTTTAAACCATATTAAATTGCTGTTTTGTATGTCAAAAATAGTCAACTGTGAACAAAAAAATGATACTAGCATGTAAAAAATAAATCAGCAGCAGTATGATCAGTTTTGAGAATGCAGAAATAAAATCAGAAATTTTTGATGCAACCCAAAGCTCTGCTGTAATGCAGAGGAAAAGAACAAGGATATAAAAATAACAAGAGAATCAATAATTAATATAATGGCCAGTGAATGTAGAACCAACATATTGAAAGGAATTAGGTAGCTTGCTTTAGGTAGACAGCAAGGGAAGGGTACCAGGAGAGCCCCCAGCCCATGGGTCAGTGCCTTATCCCACATAACATAAAAAGCAGCCTGGGAACATAATTGAAGCTGCAGACACCGATAAGGTAACTAGCACAGGGTGTTGTGCCTGAAGACATGCCCATGGCTGCACCGATAGAAAAATCTCCTGCCTGTTTGGATAAAAACTGACACAGAACGTCCGGCTCACTCAGATAAGGGAACAACGCCTGGCATCCAAATGCCTTTGTCCTTTGTATAGTCAGCGTGTTTCCAGGAAAAGTTTCTTCTCCTTTTGTGGGCATGGGCACGGTGGGCTCTGGTGGGTTTGGGTGGGCACTCTACTTTCCTTTATTATAACTATAAGTCCGGGCCGGGTGCGGTGGCTCACGCCTGTAATCCCAGCACTTTGGGAGGCTGAGGCGGGCAGATCACGAGGTCAGAAGTTCGAGACCAGCCTGGCCAATATGGTGAAACCCCATCTCTACTAAAAAATATACAAAAATTAGCTGGGTGTGGTGGCGCGTGCCTGTAGTACCAGCTGCTCAGGAGGCTGAGGCAGGAGAATCTCTTGAACCCAGGAGGCGGAGGTTGCATTGAATGGAGATGGTGCCACTGCACTCCAGCCTGGGCAACAGAGTGAGACACCGCCTCAAAACAACCGACCAACCAAAAAAAAAAAGAAACAACTCTGTAAGTCTGGCTTCTATGAATCATCACCTCAGCTCCGGATTGGTCCCAGGCCAAGGTCCCTCCCCCCCGCCCCCGCCAAACTTTCATGTCAGCTTCTGATAGGCCCTGGGGCAAGCTAAGCAGTATCGTGAATCATCATTTCAGCTCCTGATTGGTCCCGGGCCAAAGTCCCGGGCCAGGCTGAGTCACGGGTTAGCCAAGACAGCCCACAGACTACGCACTTTTCTTCCCTTTTCTGGTCCATAAAAACCCCAGAACGGGCCCCACAGTGAGTATACCTGTTCGGGACCCCCCTCTCTGCTGACAGAGAGCTTTCTTCTTTCACTTATTCAGCTTTCACTCTAAGCTCAGTTTTGTGTCCCCGCTCCTTAATCATCTTGGAGGTAGGACAAAGAGGCGTTATCTCAGACAGCAACAGACTGTTTCAATATGGCTTATCTATGTATCTGAAAGACAAGAATAAATGAATAGAAGCAATAATAGAAGAAAACATCTATAAAATTAAGAAACAGCTGAATCTCCAGATCAAAAGGTACCAAACTAATAAGATATAACTGATATCTATATAATCCTGATGAATGTTCTGAATTTCAAGGATAAAGAAAAAACTTCTGTAAGTATGTAGTCGAAGAAAGAGACAACAAATACCGAAAACTGGGTAGCTCTAAAGAAAAAAAAAAGGGATATCCCTAGAATTTTCCATAGTATTAAATGTCAGAAGACAAATGGTGGAACATTTACATTTTTGATGGGAAAATGTTTTGACCAAGAAGTTCTCTACCCTGACAATGCAACATAAAGATATTTTCAGAAATGCAAGAGCTCAGAGAATGTACCCTCTATAGAACCCTTGGGAAATGACGTGGGGAGATGCAAAATAAATTCTCAAAGCATCTTGCAAACAATAAAAAACAATAAAAATACCTTAAGAATATAGACTATGTTATAAAAAGAATGATGTGTGCGTTGAATCTATTGAATATAGAATTAGTCTAAATAGTATAGATAAGGTTACAAAACAGAATGGATATATTAATTCTTGAAAGGGTAGACAACATAATTTTAAATATACAAAAACCAGACTAAAATCTCATACTATGCCACCATTACCTGGGAGATAGAGGGGTGGGGTAGGAAAGTAGAGGAGGTATGAGAGAGAGAGTTTCAAGGAGAAATATAAATTCATTTATTTTAAATTTAGGGGTAACCTCTTATAGAATTAAAACTAGAAAGTATACTTTACAAATGACTCCAGCAGAAAAATAAAACCACATAAAAATTAAGAAGAAAGCATAATGCAAATACAACAATTGAAGAAAGACCAATAAATGCTAGTAAATGGGTGTGGGTTAAACATTCCTATTATAAGGCAAAGATTCTCAGTTTGAATTAGAAAACAAGGTTCAACTGTAGTTTCTTTGGTTTATAAAAGACATATCTAAAAGTGACTCTTAAAGGTAAAAAGCAGAAAAACTATATACCAACTATATATAAACTATGTATATATACATGTATGAATATATACTGAGTATATATACATGTATGAATATACTGTATTTACTTTATATATATTTATATATATATGGAGAGAGAGATGGAGAGATAGGTATATAGATCTGAATATATCAGCAATTTGAAACAGAAAAAAAGCGTAATATTATAGACAAAGTAGAATCCAAGGCAACCACATTAATAAGATAAAGCTTTTCATTTATTTCTGATTAACTATGGCTATCCAATCGGGTAGTCACTAGCTACATATGACTATTTGAAATTATTTTATTTTTTTAATTTCAACAACTTTTGAGGTATAAGTGGTTTTTGGTTACACAGATGAATTGTACAGTGGTGAAGAATGGGATTTTAATGCACCCATCACTTTAGTTCTGTACATTGTACCCAATAAGTAGTTTTTTGTCCTTCTTCCACCTCCTTCTTCTTCCCCTTCTGAGTCTCCAATGTGCATTAATACTAGTCTGTATGCCTTTGCATATCTGTAGCTTAGGTCCCACTTAAAAGTAAGAACATGTGGTATTTGGTTTTCGATTCCTGAGTTACTTCACTTAGAATGATGGCCTCCAGTTCCATCCAAGTTGCTGTAAAAGACATTATTTCATTCTTTATCATGAGTGAGTAGTATTCCATGGTATATGTGTGCATGTGTGTGTGTATGCACCACATTTTCTTTATCCACTAATTGGTTGATGGGCACTGAGGTTGACTAAATATCTTTGTAATTGTGAATTGTGCTGTAATAAATAAACATGCACAAGAGTTTTTTTTTTTGATATAGTGACTTCTTTTCCTTTTGGAAAAGATTGAATGGTAGATCTACTTTTAATTCTTTGAGAAATCGCCATACTGTTTTCCATAGAGGTTGTACAAATACACATTCCCACCAGCAGTGTATAAGCATTCCCTTTTCATTATGTCCATGGCAACATCCATTGCTCTTTGACCTTTTAATTAATGGCCATTCTGGCTGGAGTAAGGTGGTATCTTACTGTGGTTTTAATTTGCATTTCCCTGATTATTAGAGGTGTTGAATGATTTTTATATGTTTCTTGGCCCTTTGTATGTCTTCTTTTGAAAAACTGTCTATTCATGTTATTTGCCCACTTTTTGATGGGATAATTTGTGGGTTTTTTGCTGATTTGCTTGAGTTCCTTGTAGATTCTGGACATTAGTTCTTTGTCAGATGTATAATTTCCAAATATTTTCTCCCATGCTGTAAGTTGCAGGTTTACTTTGATGATTATTTCTTTTGCTGTGTGGAAGCTTTTTAATTTAATTAGGTTCCATTTATTTATTTCTGTTTTTGTTGCATTTGCTTTTCGGGTCTTAATCATAAATTCTTTGCCTATGCCAATGGCCAGAAGGGTTTTTTTTTTCTAAGTTTTCCTCTAGAATATTTCTGATTTCAGGCCTTAGATTTAAGTCTTTAATCTATCTGCAGTAAATTTTTGTATAATGTGAGATAGGGATCCAGTTTTATTCTTCTACATGTGGCTATTCAATTTTCCTAGCACCATTTATTGAATATGGTGTCCTTTTCCCAGTTTATGTTTTTGTGTGCCTTGTCAAAGATCAGTTGATTGTAAATGTACGAATTTATTCCTGGCCTCTCTGTTATGTTCCATTGGTCTGTGTATCTCCTTTTGTACCAGTACCATGATGTTTTGGTTACTATAGCCTTGTAGTATTATATGATTTGAAGTTGAGGAAAATAATGCCTCCAGATTTGTTCATTTTAATTACGATTGCTTTGGATATTTGGGGTCTTTTTTAGTTCCATTATGAATCTTAGGACTGTTTTTTCTAGTTCTGTGAAAAATGAAGTTGGCATTTTGATAGGAATTGCATTGAATCTGTAGATTGCTTTGACAGTATGGTCATTTTTACAATATCGATTCTTCCAATCCATGAGCATGGTATCCATTTCCATTTGTTTGTGTCATCTATGATTTCTTTCTGCAGTGTTTTTTAGTTCTCCTTGTAGAGATCTTTTACATCCTTGCTTAAATATATTCCTAGTTATTATATTTTTTGTAGCTACTGTAAATGGGATTGAGTTCTTGATTTGATTCTCAGTTTGGTCACTGTTGTTGTATAGCAGTGCTACTGATTTGTGCACATTGATTTTGTACTATACTGAATTGAGACTTTACTTACTTCACTTATCATACCTAGGAGTCTTTTGGGGGAGCCTTTAGGGTTTTCTAGGTATATGATCATATCATGGGCAAACAGCAATAGTTTGGCTTCCTGTTTTCCTATTTGAATGCCCTTTATTTCTTTCTCTTGCCTGATTGCTTTATGACTTCCAGTACTATGTTGAATAGAAGTGGTGAAAGTGGATGTCCTTGTCTTGCTCTAGTTCTTAGTGAGAATTTTCAACTTTTCCCCATTCAGTATGATGTTGACTGTGGGTATGTCATATATGGCTGCTACATGTTTGTCCCTTCTATGCTTGTTTGTTAAGGGTTGTTAAACATAAAGAGATGGTGGATTTTGTTGAATTCTTTTTTTCCGTGCCTATTGAGATGATCATATGGTTTTTGTTTTTAATTCTGTTTATGTGGTGAATCACATTTATTGACTTGAGTATGTTGATCCATCACTTCATCTCTGGGGTGAAACACACTTGATCATGGTGAATTATCTTTTGGATGTGCTGTTGGATTTGGGTTGCTAGTATTTTGTTGAGGATTTTTTTGCATTTACATTTTTCATAGATATTGGCCTGTAGTTTTGCTGTTGTTGTTGTGTCCTTTCTTGGTTTTGGTATCAGTGTGATACTGGCTTCATAGAATGAGTTAGGGAGGATTCCCTCCTTCTAAGTCTTTTGAAATAGTTTCAGTAGGATTGGCATCAATTCTTCTTTGAATGTCTTATAGAATTCAGCTGTGAATCCTTGTGGTCCACCTGGGCTTTTGTTGTTGTTGCTGTTGTGGGCAGTGGTTTCTTTTCTTTAAATTACTGATTAAATTTTACTGCTTGCTGTTGATCTGTTCAGGATTTCTATTTCTTCTTGATCAAAGCTAGGGGGATTGTATGTTTCCAGGAGTTTATTCATTTCTTCTAGATTTTCTGGTTTATGTGCATAGAGGTTTTCATAATAGTCTTGAATGATCCTTTGTATTTCTGTGGAGTCAGTTGTAAAGTTTACCATTTCATTTCTTTTTTTTTTTTTGCCAATTTTAAATAGTTTTATTTAAGACTTTGCATTTTTCCACGTACAATAGTGTTTATAAAGTGCAATGTTATATCCTTCCCCTGTGCATATGTTCCATATTCAAGTATTGAGAATGCCCAGTAACTTACTATAGCGGCTGAACTTTTTAAAACTGCCACAGAATTTGCTACAAATTTAGGTCCTTCAATATTTTAAATGTGTGGAACAATGCTACATCTATACTTGTGTTGACTTAATCAACCTCTTCAATGGTGAGCCCCGAGGAAGCACCACCAGAGGGAGGAGCTCCACCACCAGGGAATCCCCCAGGCATTCCTCCTGGCTTGCCTCCTGCACTCGGGTACAGCTTGGTAATGATGGGGTTGCAGACTTTCTCCAGCTCTTTCTGCTGATGTTCAAATTCTTCCTTCTCAGCAGTCTGATTCTTATTGAGCCAGTTGATAATTTCATTATACTCGTGCAGAATCTTCTGTTTGTCTTCATCGTTAATCTTGCCTTGAATTTTCTCATCTTTGAGAGTTACTTTCACGTTGAATTCACAGGAGTCAAGTGAATTCTTGGATGACACTTTGTCCCTCTGCTTCTTATCTTCAGCTTTGTACTTCTCAGCTTCCTGGACCATATGTTCAATGTCTTCCTTGCTCAAATGGCCCTTGTCATTAGTGATAGTAATCTTATTCTTTTTTCTTGTACTCTTGACCACAGCAGAGACATTGAGGATGCCATTGGCATCAGTGTCAAAAGTGACTTCAATCTGAGGAACACCTCAGGGTGCAGGAGGTATGCCTGTGAGTTCAAACTTGTCAAGCAGGTTGTCATCCTTGGTCATGGTATGCTCACTTTCATAAACCTGAATAAGCACACCAGGCTGGTTGTCAGAATAGGTAGTGAAGGTCTGTGTCTGCTTGGTAGGAATGGTAGTAGTATGTTCAATGAGGTTGGTCATGACTCCACCAGCAGTTTCAATACCAAGGGAAAGAGGAGTGACATCCAAGAGCAGCAAATCTTGAACATTTTCAGACTTGTCTCCAGACAGGATGGCTGCCTGGACAGCTGCACCATAAGCAACAGCTTCATCAGGGTTGATGCTCTTATTCAGTTATTTTTCATGGGAGAAGTCTTGGAGAAGCTTCTGAATCTTGGGGATATGAGTAGAAATACCAACCAGGACAATACTGTGAATCTGTGACTTGTCTCGTTTGGCATCTTGAAGGGCTTTCTCTACCAGCTCCAGGGTTCTACGGAACAGGTCAGCATTCAATTCTTCAAATCAGGCATGGGTACTGGAGGTATAGAAGTTGATTCCTTCAGAGAGAGAATCGATCTCAGTACTGGCATGGGTGCCGGAAGAGAGAGTACTCTTAGCTCATTCACAAGCAGTACGGAGGCGTCTTACAGCCCTCTTGTTCTCACTGATGTCCTTCTTGTGTTTGTGCTTGAACTCAGCAATAAAACAGTTGACCATTCGGTTGTCAAAATCTTCTTCACCCAAGTGGGTGTCTCTGGCTGTAGATTTGGCCTCAAAGATTCCATCCTCAGTATTGGGGATTGACACATCAAAAGTGCCGCCTCCTAGGTCAAAGATCAGCATGTTTCTTTCTGCTCTAACCTTTTTGTCTAAGCTGTAAGCAATAGCATTAGCAGTTGGTTCATTAATAATTCTAAATACATTGAGACCAGCAATAGTTCCAGCATCTTTGTTAGCCTGATGCTGAGTCATTAAATTAAGCCGGCACTGTGAACACAGCATTAGTAATAGTCTTCCCAAGGTAGGCTTCTGCAGTTTCCTTCATCTTTGTCAGAACCATAGAGGACACCTCCTTTTGGGTAGAAGCTTTTGGTCTCTCCCTTGTATTCTACTTGGACCTTAGGCCTGCCAGCATCATTCACCACCATGAAGGGCCAATGCTTCATATCAGATTGGACAACAGCATCATCAAATCTGCGTCCAAATAGATGTTTGGCATCAAAAATCGTGTTGGTGGGGTTCATTGCAACTTGATTCTTTGAGGCATCACCGATCAATCGTTCAGTGTCCGTAAAGGTGACATAGCTTGGAATGGTTCGGTTTCCCTGATCATTGGCAATTATCTCTATTTTTCCCTGCTGGAAAACACCCACACAAGAGTATGTAGGGCCAAGAGCCATACCAACTGCAGGTCCCTTCGACATGGTTGCTGGCATGCAGGGCTGGCTGCAACAACAAAGAAAGCCACAGGAACCCTGAGAGCTGCAAGCAAGCTCAATGAGTTACAGTTTCATTTCAAATTGAACTTATTTGAATCTTCTCTCTTCTTTTCTGGGTTTATCTAGTTACTGGGCTATGCATTTTCTTCATTTTTTCTGAGAACCAACTTTATGTTTTATTCATTTTTTTGCTTTCAATTTCATTTAGTTCTGCTTTAATATTTGTTATTTTTTTCTTTTGCTAACTTTGGGTTTGATTTGTTCTTGTTTCTCTAGTTCCTTGAGGTGTAACAGTAAGTTGTCTATTTGTTATCTTTCTGTCTTTTTGATGTAGGCATTTAGCGCTGTAAACACTCCTCTAGCCATGCTTTTGCTGTATTCCTGAAGTTTTGATAACTTGTCACTGTTATTCATTTTGAAAAAATTCTTAACGTTCAATTTGATTTCATTATTAACCCACAAATTATTCACAAGCAAATTGTTTAATGTCCATTTATTTGTAGTCTTGAGGGTGCCTTTCGGCATTGATTTCTAGTTTTATTCTACTGTGATCTGAGAAGATACTAGATATTATTTTAATTTTTTAAAATTTTATTAAGATTTGTTTTGTGGGTGAGGTGGCTAGCAAGATGGTCACATAGGAACAGCTCTGTCTGCAGCTCCCAATGAGATCAAATGCGGAAAGTGAGTGATTTCTGCATTTCCAACTGAGGTACCCAGCTTATCTCATTGGGACTGGTTAGACAGTGGGTGCAGCCCACAGAGGGAAAGTCAAAGCAGGGTGGGGCATCGCCTCACCCTGGAAGTGCAAGGGGCTGTGGAACTCCTTTCCCTAGCCAAGGGAAGCCGTGAAGGACTGTGCCATGAGGAATGGTGCATTCCAGCCCAGATACTATGCTTTTCCCATGGTCTTCACAACCTGCAGAACAGGAGAGTCCCTCGGGTGCCTACACCACCAGGGCCCTGGGTTTCAGGCACAAAATTGGTGGCCGTCTGGGCAGACACTGAACTAGCTGCAGGAGTTTTTTTTTTTTTCCATACCCCAGTGGCACCTGGAATGCCAGCAAGACAGAACCATTCACTCCCCTGAAAAAGGGGCTGAAACAAGGGAGTCAAGTGGTCTAGCTCAGCGGATCCCATTCCCATGGAGCCTAGCAAGCTAAGATCCACTGACTTGAAATGCTTGCTGCCAGCACAGCAGTCTGAAGTCGACCTGGGATGCTCAAGCTTGGTGGGGGGAGGGGCGTTTGTCATTACTGAGGCTTCAGTAGGCAGCTTTCCCCTCACAGGGTAAACAAAGCCACTGGGAAGTTTGAACTGGGCAGGGTCCAGTGCAGCTTGGCAAAGCTGCTGTAGCCAGACTGCCTCTCTAGATTTATCCTCTCTGGGCAGAGCATCTCTGAAAGAAAGGCAGCAGCCCCAGTCAGGGGCTTATAGATAAAACTCCCATCTCCCTGGGACAGAGCACCTGGGGGAAGGGGCGGTTGTTGTGGGCACAGGTTAAGCAGACTTAAACGTTCTTGCCTGCTGGCTCCCAAGACAGCAGCAAATCTCCCAGCATAGAGCTCGAGCTCTGCTAAGGGAGAGACTGCCTCCTCAAGTGGGTCCCCGACCCCCGTGCCTCCTGACTGGTAGACACCTCCCAGCAGGGGTCAACAGACACCTCATACAGGAAAGCTCTAGCTGGCATCTGGCGGGTGCCCCTCTGGGATGAAACTTCCAGAGGAAGGAACAGGCAGCAATCTTTGCTTGCAGCCTCTGCTGGTGATACCCAGGTAAACATGGTCTGGAGTGGACCTCCAGCAAACTCCAGCAAAACTACAGCAGAGGGGCCTGACTGTTAGAAGGGAAACTAACAAACAGAAAGGGATAGTATCAATGTCAACAAAAAGGACGTCCACACCAAAACCCCATCTAAAGGTCACCAACATCAAAGACCAAAGGTAGATATAAGCCATTGTAACTGGAGTCTCATTGTAATTTTGATCTGCTTTTCTTCAATGACCAGTGATGTTGAGCACCTTTTCATATGTCTCTTTGCTATTTGTATGTTCTTTTGAGAAATGTCTATTCACTTTTTTTGCCTATTTTTTAGTCATACTATTAGATTTTTTCTATAGTGTTGATTCAGCTCATCATGTAGTCTGTTTATTAATTCCTTGTCAAATGGGTAATTTGAAAATATTTTCTCCCATTCTGTGGGATGTTTCTTTACTTAATTAATAGTTTTCTTAGCTGTGCTGAAGCTTTTTAATTTTATGTGATCTCATTTGTTCATTTTTGCTTTGCTTGCCTGTACTAGTAGGACATTACTCAAGAAATTTTTGTCCACATCAATGTCCTGGAGATTTTCCCTAAGGTTTTGTTCTAGCAGTTTCATAGTTGTGGGCCTTAGATTTAAGACTTTAATCCATTTTGATTTTTTTTTTTTGTATATGGTGAGAGATACGCATCTAGTTTCATTCTTCTGCATATGAATATCCAGTTCCCCAGCACCATTTATTGAAGGGACTGTCTTTTCCCCAATGTATGTTCTCAACATCTTTGTCAAAAATGAGTTCACTATAGGTGTGTGGATTTATTTTGGGGTTCTATATTCTGTTTCATTGGTCTATGTGTCTGTTTTTGTGCCAGAGTTGTGCTGTTTCAGTCACTATAGCTAGGTAATACAACTTGAAGTCAGATAATGTGATTCCTCCAGTGTTGTGGGAAGTCAGGGACCCCGAATGGAGGGACTGGCTGAAGCCATGGCAGAAGAACATAAATTGTGAAGATTTCATGGATATGTATTAGTTCCCCACATTAATACTTTTATAATTTCTTACACCTGTCTTTATTGCAGTCTCTGAACAAAATTTGTGAAGATTTCATGGACATTTATCACTTTCCCAATCAATACTCTTATAATTTCCTATGCCTGTCGTTTACTTTAATCTCTTAATCCCATCATCTTCATAAGCTGAGGATGTATGTCACCTCAGGATCCTGTGATGATTGTGTTATCTGCACAAATTGTTTGTAGAGCATGTGTGTTTGAACAATATGAAATATGGGCATCCAAAAGGAACAGGATAGCTGCAATTTTCAGGGAACAAGGAAGATAGCCATTGGGCCTGACTTCCTGCGGGGCCAGAGAGAACAGAGTCATATTTCTCTTCTTACAAAAGCAAATAGGAGCAATATCACTGAATTCTTTGTCTCAGCAAGGAACAGCCCTGAGAAAGAGAATGCATTCCCAGGGGAAGGTCTCTAAAATGGTCACTCTGGAAGTGTCTGTCTTACATGGTTGTAGATAAGGGATGAAATAAGCCCCAGTCTCCTGTAGTGCCCCCGGGCTTATTAGGATTAGGAAATTCCTGCCTAGTAAATTTTAGTTGGACCAGTTGTCTGCTCTCAAACCCTATCTCCTGATAAGATGTTATCAATGACAATGCTTGTCCCGTGGGACATGAAACTTCATCAACAATTCTAATTTTGCCCTGGTCCTGTGATCTCATTCTGCCCCCATTTGCCTTGTGATATTTTATTGTCCTTGAAGCATGTGATCTCTGTGACCCATACTCTATTCATACACGCCTCCCCTTTTGAAATCCATAATAAAAACTTGCTGGTTTTGCGGCTCAGGGGGCATCATGGAACCTGCTGACATGTGATGTCTCCCCTGGACACCCAGCTTTAAAATTTCTCTGTTTTAATCTTCGTATAAGGAGTAAGGAAAGGATCCAGTTTCAGCTTTCTACTTATGGCTAGCCAATTTTCCCAGCACCATTTATTAAATAGGGAATCCTTTCCCCATTTCTTGTTTCTCTCAGGTTTGTCAAAGATCAGATGGCTGTAGAAGTGTGGTATTATTTCTGAGGACTCTGTTCTGTTCCATTGGTCTATATCTCTGTTTTGGTACCAGTACCATGCTGTTTTGGTTACTGTAGCCTTGTAGTATAGTTTGAAGTCAGGTAGTGTGACGCCTCC